>NC_056703.1:5958722-5993722 GCF_018831695.1 Puntigrus tetrazona | reverse complement strand
AAGTCTTGTCACATTTTTTGTTTTCGAATTTAAACTTATACATATAAGGGATTAAAAAGGAAACGGTTTTAAATGTGTTTCTCTGTGTGTCAGGTCCTGTTTCCTGTTTAATCCCAGCGCCTGGCTGATGTTCTTTGATGCATTTAAAATGAACCTAAAGATATCAAAAACTCTTTCTCTGCACATCGACAAAAACATGTTCACTTGCCTTTTTTTTTCGATTTCTCATCCCTTCCTCTGCAGTTGCGCAGAAAACCTATTCGCTTATTAGAATTATTAATTATTTAACCACAAATATAAATTGCATGAATTATTAAAATATATCAAACCTACTATGGTCACGTAGCATACTTTTTCGATAAATAATTAAGCGGCGATAATTCATAATTAATAAAGATGAATAATATTATTACTCGATTCTAGACACCGCCACCATTGCTAATTTTTCATTCATTTTCTCAAAAAAACTAAATTAAAAAGCAAGATAACCTTGCGTTGCCATTACAAAAAAAAAAGACAAATTAACAAATTATTATTATTATTATTAAGGATAAGGACCATATACATGAACAGTTCAGAGATACATTCAGGAGACCATTATTAAATTAATATGCATTTATATCTCCATTTCATGACACCCGCACGCTTTGTTTTCGAAAGATGGATATGTTTTATCTCCCATTGCTTAACATAGCAGACCTCTGACCTTTTTTTTAAGAAATGACGTGTGTACCTCAGACTCATTTCGCCGGGAAATCGGGTTTGTGCTTCGCTGCGCAAACGTACATGGATATTAATCAAACCCCAAAGATGACGGCAGCTCCCATACCTTCTTATGATTTTTGGCTTGTTCCTCCACATACTTCTGGACTTCCTTGATGAGCTCTTGAAGCTTGCGGACCAGCTCCATGTGACACGCCGCCAGCTTTTCGGTGGACTGTTTAAACACATCCCACACCGGCGCGAACGTCCTGTGGAACAAATGGCCGTTTCATTTTCTCCTCTAGGCATAACACTCCACTCACATTGTACAAATAAAAGGGAAAATGCGTTAAACATGATTTGTGATTTAACACCAAGGTGTGTTTATTCTCTCGATATCAGATTTATCCTCCGGTCCTGCTGTTTTTAATGGAACGGCTCTGTGCTAGGTTTAATGACACTATAATGTCCGTACTGACAATATGATATGTGAGGGGGGTGAGAAATTCGTGTTCTGTGGAATAAAGCGCCGCAGGCCAGTAAAACGCTGCGTCTAGCATATTTAGCAAACAGTTATTGCACAAACCACGGCTATTTCAGGACCGTGATGGCAATAACAACCGAGTTAATTGCTTTCTTCCTGCAGATCTTTTTGATCTGGTCTCGCGTTAGCAGGGAAAGTACGGCGAGTCTGCCAGGGTAAAGTTTATATAGAGTGAGGGTTCAGAAAAGTTCCCGGCAGGTAAGTGAACGGCCGTGGGTATTCATTTTGTGTCCTGAGCTTGGGCTTCGTGGACAAAGCCTGAGGGACGTTCAAATGATGTGGGTTTTCCAGCTCATTATAAATGCATTATTGAAATGATGTTCGTAATGAACCCACTGGGTTTGTGAACCCTTATGAATAAAACAGAAGTAGGTCACTACACTTAAATCAAAAAACGATATGAACTAATAATATACATATATACATTAAACAAAAAAACAAAACAAAAAAAAAACAAACAAAAAACTTAAATCTATTTTTTAATTGAAATGAAGCTATGTTTGGAAAAGAAACTTAATAAAATTAAATACTACTAAAAACTGTTACCAAAAAAAAGAAGAAAAAAAAAAAGACAAATGTCCATTACAGATAAATATACACTAATAAAAATTAAACATCTCCAATTTTTTTTTCTTATAAATACATTGAAATTATTTGTTGCTGGTAAATATTCCTTTAAAAATGTTTTATTATTTTTATTAGCTTTGAAATGTATTGTATTAAGTAATATATTTCCGTCACAGGTCCTTCAAGTGAAAACAAACGTTTATTTTGACTGGTTGCTGTGAAGACCTTTTGTGTTTCTGCATGTATAAAAAAAAAAAAAAAAAAAAAAAAAAAAAAAAAAAAAAAAAAAATATATATATATATATATATATAAAAGTTTCTTTTCCAAACATAGCTTCATTTCAATTAAAAAATAGATTTAAGTTTTAGTTAAATATACAACTAAAAAAATAAATAAATTGGAGTTTTTGTTTTTAATGAATTAATGGAAAACATAGATTTGGGGGAAAAAATAAATAAAACTAAATTACAGAAAGGCCTTAAATAGGGTCACGGGGCCATAAAATATTTTTGTTACTTTTAATAAATTGCTATTAAATTGTGTATGTTTCATGATTTTAATTATTTAGACATGCAATTTTTAACCAATAATACAGAGTTTAGAAAAAGTAATTAAAATTATATTATATATATAAAAACTTTCATATGGCCCTACATAGAGTCTTACCCGAGCTGAGAGCAGTTGCTAGCAGTCTTGGCCAGTTTGGTCATTGATCTTGAATACGCCTCCTCTATGGTGGCTCTGTGACGGAAGAGGAGAAAACCGTATGCGAGTCATCAACGAAACCCAAGTAAAGCCAGGCCGTTTAATGCTGATTAACATTCAGAATAAAAAACAATCCCTTATATAACATTTTGATTTTACTCTCACAAACATTTACACATACTTGCAAGCAACAGTAAAAAAAAGTTTTTTAAAAAATGGGGGAAAACATATTTAGATGCAAGTTACGCAAACAACACTGATACATGTCCAAACAGGCATATGAGTTATATTACAAAACTAAAAAGATTTTGACACTTCCGGAAGGAAGGCAGTGAAACATGTGAAAAATGTAGTACCATTAAAAAAAAATTATTTTAAAGTAAAAGATATCTGAGAGAAGCCTGTGCGGTTTTGGTCGCTATTTAACCCCCAAATTGTTACTTCTGTGATAGTTCGGTGGATTTAATTATTATTATAAAAATGAAAAAAAAAAGAAAGTAAAAGTAACAACTAAAAGCGTGTCCAAAAATTTGATTTGACAGTCACTTGCTCAGAGTCGCTTGAAAATCTACTGCTATGTTCTTCTTTTTCTGTCAAGAGAGAAAGATCTATTAAAAAAAAAAAAACTATTTTGTGCCCAGAAGAGGGAGACAGACACGCTCCATTTGTGGCCAAACCACTCATCAAAACCTTACAATCAACAGCCAAAAGAGCATGAATCAAGACTGAGAGCTTGTTAAAACGGCTCACTGCTAAAGCAGGTGCAGGGTGTAATGGATGGAGAGGCTTCAGAAGGGCTTCGGCGGCATTCCCCCGAAAAACGCTGGAAGGTTTTAAGAGAGAAGTTTTCAGGAACAGCTGAGCTCCCTCGACGGACGACTCGAGCGAGAAAGATCCAGAACCGTGTGTTTTTAGAGCAAGATCATCTCAAAAAGCCTCACTGACATCTCGGTTTCTGCTTTTCAGTCTCCAGAGATTCAGAACAAGCATCTTGCAGATTTTCAGATAATGCTTCTCACTCATATACAGTTTCATTTATATTAGTTTTTTAATTTTACTAATTTAGTCGTGTGGTTTGTCATTTTTATTAGTGCATATTTATCTGTAATTTTTTTTTTTTGTTACAATTTTTAGTAGTATTTAATTAAGCTTCTTTTCCAAACATAGCTTCATTTCAATTTAAAAAAATCCATTTAAGTTTTAGTTATCAAACAACGCCGCTTACATACGGTTTCAGGAAGGAAGACAGGCCGTCGCGAACACTTCATCTACTTAAAAACAAGAAGAAGAACAGCTAAAAACAAGCGCGTGACCGTTTTACCTTTCTCTGATGAAGTCTGACAGCTCCTTGCTGGATATCTGGCCATGCTTCATGTTGTGGTACAGTACATCAAATCCACTGTTTTTATCGCCCTGCCAAAGAAAGCGCAAATTAATTTAAAAAAAGCAAGGTCTCCATTAAGAATGGCAAGCGTCGGATAGGTTACCACTTTCGGTTTCTCAACAATCATTGCCGTCATGGTGTGAATGGCGTCTAGCTGGCTCTTTAAAGCGGACTGGTCCACCATGTTCATCCGTGACATGCTTTCGCTTTTTTCCCCCCGTAAGTCAGTGGTCTGAATTGTGTAAGGGGTTTCACGGTAACCACGGTTGCGATGCGACAAGTGTCCGGTATCAGCATTTTAAAAATGCAAGCGTTAAACTAATGCATAATTGAGATCTGAAAAGAAGCCCGACGCCTGCTCTAACTAACAGAGAGACAGAAACGCTTATTTTATTGCCAGCTATGCATATAGACACCTGCTTTATGTACATGCATTTTTTCAGGGTCATCAAATTTTGGCTTACGGCTAATGGATACAAATAGTTTCAAATATTTTGTTTGAATATTTGCTTGGTACTTCTATGTCATTTTTTGGGTGGCAAGATGTGATTGAAATTTAATGTGCGTGTCGGGCATTGCATATTAATATTAAAAATAACAAGGCTGTGTTTGCTCAGCACATCTGCTCTGACTGACTATAAATACAGCTGTCAAGCATGCCAGCGTGATGTAATCAATCATGTGCTCTCCGAGGCAAATCATTTACAGTTAATAAATCAGATTAATGAACCAAACCAAAACAAGCTAAATTGTAAAAAAAATTTTTTTTTTGCATTTCTCAAAAGCCAACTGTAAAAATACAGAAGGCACACCACAAGAGTTCAACTAGTGATTCACAGAGAAGCACAACAACAACAAAAAAATCCATCCGTAATCGTTGTAGTCATGCACAAGCACTTAAAAGCTGCATTTATTTGCTTTAAAAAGACAGTAAACAAAGTCAGAATCATGTAAAGTGTCATTTATTTCTGTGAAGGAAAGCGATAATAAAAAGCAATCATTTGATGGAACTGTAATTTTAATTTTAATGTTTTTATTAATTTTCAAGTTCTATTTGAAATAGAAATGTAACTTTAAAAATATCTGTACTGACACTTTATTCTTGCTGATTAATATATATATATATATATATATATATATATATATATATATATTTATTTATTTTTTTATATTTTAATATATTATATATATATATATATATATATATATATATATGCTTCTTTAAAGTTACATTTCTATTTCAAATAGACGCTATTTTTTTACTTGAAAATTAATAAAAGCATTCATATTTTTAAAATATTATTAAACTATTATATTATTAAATATATATATATATATATATATATATATTTTTTTTTTTTTTTTCATTACTCAGCTAAAACCTTTCAAAAGGTAGCACACATTAATGGAAACCATTCATGCCAGCTTTATTAATGTTTTTTAGGATGTCATTACAGAACGTAAAATACGGGTATTCCTGAGAAAAGCGTGTTAAATTGATACGATCACTTCCTACGCATAAATACGTAAACATTAGACTACTATGAGGAAGGATGGTGCGCCGCTCTCATGTTTATAGTTCGTAACTTCCACATCAGCTTTTGTGGACACCGCAAATATCATGACAGTGTTTCCTGTAGAGCAGAGCCGGCCGAGATCTGTGTGAGATTGCGAGACCGTGTGTGTTGAAAGAACCGCCACAGGAAAACCAAGCGCTACAGAAACGACAGAGGAATGCAGTGATATTAAAAAATACAATAGGAAAACAACAACAAACTCAGGAAAATGCTTTGGGCGTCTACTTATTGAATACCAGCGCACCAAAATACCAGTTTGTGCTGTACTTCAAACACGATGCAGTGATAGACTGCGAACAGCATTTTAATTCCACTTTACTTTATTCCGTCCCAGCCATTTCCCTCTTTTACACTCGTGCCGGGATGCTACAGCGAGACGTTTAGCAACAAACAACCAGTCAGCCGCTTCAATGTCACGGGGAAACGTTCACATTTACTCTCTAAAACAAACGACACGGCCAAAAGTACGTCAGATATCTGTGCCCCGCTGTAAAACCATGACCGCGAGCGAAAGAGAAGTACGATGAACCAGACAGGCAGCGGTTGAGGAACCAAACGTGCGCCTTCCCGTGTGTTTGTGTTTCTGTTGAGGGGGTTTCGACCTCAATGCGGCTCAGGTCAGACCAAACGGAGTTCGTATTTAAAGCCGGCACACGCGTGTTTAAGTTGAATGTGTGTGTATGCACTTGTTCGTGCAGCTGGAGAATATTCCCAGTATTCTCTATTCTGCATGCAAAGACCCTGATTGCATGCAAACTCACACACACACACACACACACACACACACACACACACACAGTTTACTCAGCTATCAAAATGAGGGCATTCCATCGATTTCTAGTTTTATATACAGCTCGCTATAAATACGATAGCATTACCCACACCCTAAACCTAACAGAAATCCTTTTGCATCTTCAGAATTTAGATTATTTTTTTTGTTTATTTTTAATAAACATTTTTCTCAAGTCAGGAAGCCCCCAAAAGAGGTTGTCAGATTCAGCTGGGTACAATTTTGACCTCGGAAATATGGTAAATTATGTACATATGTACACACACACCCACACACACACACACACACACACACTCTCTTTTCTTGGAAGCTCAAATCAAGAACGCCTACTTGGAAATGTTGTTACATTAAAACTCCACCTTTATAAATGTACTCTCTTCATCGTCTTCTTATAACATCATAATTTTTTTTATTACATGTAAAGGGAGTGATACTGAGAGACAACAAAGATGTCTTTTTATAATAGCAAAATATGTTGTTGTTTAAAAACAATATCTAAATTACACACGTTTAAAAATATCATTACACCTCTTTTGATATTCTCTTATATACATTTATTTAGCTATTTTATATTTTTATTCATTTATTTTTTTTAAACGCATAATCAAACCAAAAATACAATAATTTTTTTTTTTAATATATATCATTTGCACAAACTAGGCACCATCTCAGAGTGCTGCGATCTGTCCCCCCAAATACTATAGCTTTAAATGTTTTCGCTTTTTTTCACAAATGTGTCCTCGCAAATGAGATAAAAAAAAAAAAAAAAAAAAAAAACACACACAGTCAAAAGTCAACTGCCTGCTTTTTAATGCATGGTTTAGTCCACAGCCATCTGCCAAAATATAACCCAGGAAGGTTTAATAAACATTACAAAGCATGCTAAAATTGGCATAGCCTTGCTTCTCATTTGAATCGTTTCGACAGAGCACAGAGATCTGAATTAGTATGCATTACGTGCATCTTGAGTGATGAAGACGAGAAAAAAAATCATTTTCCTAACAGAGCGACAGTTTCTTTAAACACTCTAATATGTTATAAGAATATATAAATCATATCTAACATCACCTGATATAATCAAGATAGTCTTTCATAAATACTTGGAACAAAATATAACAATTAATAAATATCACAATGCCATTTTTAAAGCATAAATGCCCAGTTGCGCCTCTTAAAAATTAAATGCATAGCCTAAACGCGGGGCGAACGTAAATGAACATTTTGTGAATATTTCACTGAAAACGCTGCCATTCTGAGAGCAAACGCATGTACGGTAAATCATCAATGAGCAGAGCAAAACATCCCAACAGTGTCAAAGTTCAGCTGAATCCCTTTTTCCCCAGCTCCGAGTCCCTCACATGACCTTCTGACCTGCCCCTGTTTAAGCAGGCTGATACGCTCCTGTGTTCAGACATCTGTCCTACAGACACACAGCGCTGTGGATCTACAGAAACGCACCGCATTCGGATGCACCGAGAGACAAAGACGCCCGGCGACACAATATTTGCCACAAAGGGAGTGTATTAAAATGCATTTTCCATTGACCGTTTAATATCCTGTCCTGCAAGAAGAAGCCGTTTAGCACAGTTGCAGGGGTTTAACAGGACACTGTTAAAAAACGTCAGCGGTGCAACCTTAGTTTTACGAAAAAACAAGGACGTTAATCAATCATTTCTTTCGTGAACGCGCATTAAAGACACGGAAGAGACCAAATCGGTCTTCTCCGCACACAAAAAGTACTCTTTTGTAGCTTCGTAAGATTACGGTTGCACCACCGATGTCACATGGACTATTTTTACAAAGCGTTTCAGTTGCGTTGCAGTCCAGGCAGGTTCAGAAAGCTCAGATTTCATCCAAAGTATCTTAATTTGTGTTCTGAAGAAGGTCCGTTACGGAAAGGCACGAGGATGAGTGATTAATGACACAATTTTCATACGTTTTTAAATTTTTTTTTACCCTGTAATTTTCAATCAGAACTAAATCAAATGCAAGAGCGTAAGTCTGCTTGAGCCCGATTCTAATCTGCAGTCAAAACCGACTGGATTTTTGTTTGTTTTTTGGATAATCTGTTACAAGCGCGTCGCTGCATGCCACGAACACCGCCAAATTGCTCGCGAGTGGCTCAAAAGTGTCTGCGAAATGAATAAATGTTATCGGAAAATGTAAACGATCGACGCAAATGACTGGCACGCCCACGCGTTCGAAAACCAATCGAGCTCCCGTCGACACAGACACCTAGAAACCAACACGAAACACATCTGCAGTGCGACTCAACCAGACGCACATTTCCGTAAGCAGGTGTCTTCTGACCGTAACGAGCCTGAACGTCCGCCGACAAAACCGAGAGCGTGACGTATCAGCGAAGGCCGAAAGCTCTCGTGGCGGTTCACACGCTGCTGCTGCTGCAGCAGAAGAGGAAACCTGTGGTTAGATGTGTTTGACTGCAGGAAACAAGACTTAGAGGTTTCCTTCGAGCTCCCCTTTGTTGTGGGAGGCTTAGGGAAAGCCGTCGCACCTGCGGAGATTGATTTCGAGAGATTTTGAAGCACGGGCAGATAAATATCGAGAATACTTTGACAGTCCGACCCTTCCCTGCGTTACTTTCTTGACGGCTTCTCTGAAGAAGCTGCGTGCGGGGTATGTTTGTGTGCACGCCTGTGCCCTGCATCACAAGCACGCAGCCGATCATAGGCGTCCCTGTTTTCCCCGGGCCCTCGACACAAAGACCTGATTGAGGACAAGCAAGCTCCGCGATCCCTCATCTCCCTTCATCTCCCCCCCCATCTCCTGTTTTGACGGACACGGCATCCAAATGCGCTCTTTTTCTCACCCCCTGCTCAGTTCGGGTGCCGTTTAATGGTTAAACCGTGCTCATATATGGCACATGACTACAGAGGAATCTTCAGGGATGCTTTACCACTGTGTCAGGCTTTTTTTTGGCTCGCTTCGGTGTTGAATGAACATTAGCGACCGCAAAAACTGTTGTAGCACAATGAGGAAACAGTCATTATATAAAAAAAACACTGGAATCCTGGTAAGGATAAAGATGCACTGTGCATGATCACACCTGAATGAGCACGCCTTTATTTCACTTAAAGTGACAATGCACTTAAAAAAAGGTAAAGTCCATTATAATGTACTCACTCTTTGCTTTACACAAAAGAAAATACTTTAAAGAATGACGGTAACCAAACCTTTTTGGTGTCCAATGGCTTCCGTTGCATGGACATTCGTTCGCCACAGCAGATGAAAAAAGTCATATAATTTTTTAAATGACATGAGAATGAGTAAATTATGACAATGCAATTTTTTGGGTGACTATACCTTTAGCATCACGTTTGGCCTTTTATTAAAACGAAGTCACACAGGTTTGGAAAGACATGGGGGGGTGAATAAGTGATGATAGATTTTTTTTGGGTGATGTGTCTCTTTAAGAAGCAACTATGTCTAGTAAGGAGGTATGTTTTGAGGTAACAACTGAGAATAAAACGACAAACACGAACAAGAAATCAAACTTTGAACAGCTCAAGCACTCGAACACCACGACAGTGCTAACCATAAACAAAGTAATTATTTTTTTTTAAAGAAGGGGTAATTATTAGATGGCTCGCATGTGAATCATCACACAATCATATATCTGTATAATAAAAAAAACTTTACTAGACATTCCGGCCTCCGGGTTTAACTTCATTACGGAAGAACAGCGTTATGAGTGACAGCCGCAACATCCAATCATGTTGCAGAACAGGATCGTTAACATTCCAAGACGTCGATCGACAGCCAATCGGGTTAAACGGAGGTGGAACGTAGTTGGCCGTCCGTGTCAGATGGATGTAATGAGGCCCAATCCCCGGTCTGGCTGGACGGCATTCTCCGAGAAAAGCGAGGGGGGCAACAGGCCGGTAGGCTCTCGCGCTCGCCTCGACCGTGTTTTACCGGTACTACCCAACAACGGCCGGCGCCAATCAAAACATTAACAACAGCCGCAGGACTCGAGCACATCGTACCGATTTAAAGAATGACAGACGAGCAGAGCGGAGCTGTCTTTAACCCGCACAGCCATAAAAAGAGCAATAAGCAACCTACCCAGAAATTTTCCAGGAAATAGGGCGTTATCATCTTGCCGTCCTCCCTTCTTCTCTTCACTTCTCTTAATTTGAATTGCCTCAGTTGGCACGTTTAATCCGCCGTCCTCCCCCCGATGTTGTTGTGTCTGGTGGTTTTTCTCTTTTTTTCCTGCTCTTCTGCTGGGTTTTCCTCCCTCTGAACACGACTCCACCTCCTCGCTCGCTTTTTCGCCCCCTCTGCTCGCTCGGTGTTTCGTGGAGGTGATGATCATGAGGAAACAGTGACGCTAGCGGCCGTTTCGGGAATTGCAACAATTCCCATGATGCAATCGTCCGACTTCCACGTCCCTTGCGAGGCGCAGCTCGCTCGATGAACGTTACGGAGAGGCCAGAGTAATGAGTTACTGTTCTTGAAAACCGAGTGCGATTTAAACGCAAGGCTGAATTGCGTAACGTGTGTTTTTAGAAAGAAAAAAAACCCCGATCCGTACAAAATGCATTTGAATCGGTCTGCATTTTTTTTTAAACACGCTAGCATTCGATACCTCCGAAATGCATCAGACTTGAGCGATTTTTGAAAAGTGTTTATTCTTACCAATGCACAGATCCAAGCAGTGAAACAAACTCACGTCCATAACAATGTCATACAAATATCATTACAAAATTTCTACAGTACAATATATATTCTTTGCATGATCCAAAATATCTGGTGGCCCCTAAAAATGATCACTTTCTGTATTTTAATCTTTCGTTCAAAATCAGGTTATAAAATAAAAAGTCGAAAAAAAGAAAAATCGCTATAAATTAAATCGCTCTCGGACCAGAAAAGGGAGCTTTTGAGCAAAGTTTGACTTCGTTATTACATTTTCTTCATTTCCACACATATATAACTATACAAGCGGTCTGGGGCGGGGACAAAACACTTGCATTTTTTTTTTTTTTTTTACATTTTGTACTTCACAAAAAAGAAAACGAGCCGAAAAATTAAAATCGTTAAAAAGGTAAAACCATTAGATTCATTACTGTGCAATCTCCGAGTTTCGTGGCCTTATTCATTCCCCCGACCCCCTCAAAAAAAACAACAACTCAAGTTTAACTTCAAGGCGTTACAGTATATACACTGCATTTATATCTCATAAATAATGAATGTTCACATACATGAAGGGCCAGTTACTTCCATGTTATCCCTACGTGAAGTATCCTATTGAGTGTCTACTATCGGATATCTCCTCTAAATTACAAAAAAAATTTTTTTACATTCTTTTACAAGGAGACATATTGACAAAAATATGCCTGTTAGAAAGGATATTTACCAGCAGCTGAATGGATTACAGTTAATTGCTCTATTATTATGAAACACGGGAGCCTGAACAGCAGGGAAAGGCATACATAAAAAAAAAATAATAAATAAAAACAAACAAACAAAAAAAAACACAACAGTAAACATACCTCCTGAGGTCTCTACAACGTAAAATATTCAAGTAGAAAATTACAACACATAGCAGCATTCATAAGTGTAAGACGACACACTTAACATTCATAATATCTGCCTACATCTCGTCTCTTTGTTCTTTTCGGGGTTTTTTTCCCAGTCAGAAAAAAAAAAAATCGAATAAAAAAATCTGACTTCTCTTAAATGTAAAACAGCTGGAATGTGACAGACGAACCCGAGAAAATAAGAAGACATTGCAGAAATACACCAGCACAACACGGACTCACAAACACCTGACAATATCCCGCGGCTTTGACCTCTCGGCGGCTTCGGGTTCGAATCCGGAACTCGGGACTCGAAAGAACCGTTGGCTTCCAGGCGAGTGCGAACATCGTCGTGTTTGATACCGACATCCTCGCACCCTGGGATACGTTCGGGCATTTTAAGGCTCGCTAATATTCACACGAGGGGACACAAACACTGCCTCCACGAGCACTGAACTGTCCAGGATCATACACGACACAACATGGGGCGTTTCTTTTTAAAAACTTCATGCGGGGGTAACGAAACTAAAGTCACAAAAGCAATACGTGGATGGAAAACGCGTCACCCGTCGTGTATGTGTGGAAGAAAAACGCGTTGTTGAAACTAGTCTGTGTGAGGGGTGCTAGAGAAACGGATCGCTCACTGGGCCACCGACATGCACAAAAATCAAACGACTAAACATCCAGATTAACCCGATCGGTCAAAAGAGATATCACAAGCATCTTCAAAAAAATCATGCTCTGAGCAAACGAAGCAAAAAAAGAAAGAAAGAAATCGCCGGCGTCTCAAAAATCGAACAAAATGTGTGTTTAGGGTTCACTCGTTTGGATCCATGTCGATCAGGAAGTGAGGAACGATAAAGCCTCGTACGGAGCAACAGTTTCAGACATCCTTGCCGTGTTCCCTCTCACTTTGTGCATGCTAACTTAATTTACCATGATGAATTATATATATTTATATATATATATATATATATATATATATATATATATATATAAAGTAAAAAATAAAATGATTGAGAGTTTTACTCCTTCAAAACCCTTCACTATCGATGATATGAGAGGACTTACATTTCTAGAGTTACGCTGCGTTACCGTTTTAGACGGAGCCCCTAAAATACGGTACGTTTTTAGCATTTACTGTCTTTAAACGTTTGCCGTCTACTGCTGTGCGTAGCTGGCGCACGAAACACGGTCTGCACACTCTCATGCGGTCGAGCTATACCCTACATCACCCCATGCATAGGACTTGCGCTTTGCGTCCAGGTTGAGATTTATGTCACACCCACCCCTCTAAACGGTACGGTCCAGAAAAGAAATAAATGGGGTTTTTTTTAAGAAGCTTTCTCCATGCACTTTCCCGTGAATTCAGGAGTGCAACACTACAGAGTTTACGCGTATCTTCGTTTTTTTTAACCCCTGGATGTCCCGTTACATTAAGTGCCCTGGTGAATGAGCGCTAACGTATTTAGTTTTTTGCCCTCACGGCTGATTGTTATGACATGATGAAAAAGCTTTCTTCCCTATTTTGGTTTGGCTTGGCGAGGTGTCGTCGACTAGCGCCTCAGCTAACACTTCCCTCCCACCCCGTCTGCAGGGGGCCGGCGGGCCGTATGGCTCCCACCCCTGCTAGACCACCCTTCCCCCCAGGTAAAGGGCAACGTATGCCCTGGGTATCAGAGGTTCCCGTCCTCTCCCGAAGTGAATAAGCTGCAGAACAAGAGAGAAAGAAATCAGATTAGAATGATTTCACACGTACGGCTTCATTAGTAATGGCATCGCTGAGATGCTAAATGTTTTGTCATTAAGGCTGTATCTATTTGATTAAAGGTTTCATTTAAAATAATAATTTTCCTCCATTTTAGCATACCTAAAAATACCATTTATTCCTATGAAGCAAAGCTGAATTTTCAGCATCAATGCTCCAGTCTTCAGTGTCACGTGATCCTAATGTTATAAATATTAAAATCGATATTGAAAACTTGTGCTGATTAACAATTTTGGGAACTGTGATACTTTTTTCAGGATTCTGCATTTATTTATTTAGAACAGTGTTTATTTATAGTATAATTATAGTAATTTTAATTTTTTTAAAGAAATTAATACTTTTATTCAGCAAAGATGTATTAAACGCATACAAAATAGTACTAAAGACCTATAGACTGTTTCACAGGCGCACGCGCATGGCCCCAAGTTAATTTTCATTTCATCCTGCACACAAGGCAGCGTTTGCGATCTCAAACCTCCATTTCTTGCGATTAAAGCACCTCCTGCCTGCAGAGAGTGAATCTGCATTTTTAATAAATCGGTCTGATTTACACAGCAGAAATATTTTGCCTGTTATCTTGTTATCTGCTATTGGGCGGCACAACTATTTCAACGCTGATGATAAATCAGCATGTTAAAATGATTTCTGAAATGTTACACTGAAGAGTGGAGTAATGATGAAAGTTCAGTCCTGCATCACAGAAATGTATTTTAAAGTGAGTCGAGTCACATATATTTATAAAGTGCCTTTAACAATACAGACTGTGTCAAAGCGTTTTACAAACAGAAAAATAGTGTGTCGATGTAAAAATGAAAAGATTAAACGCTCAATGAAAGACATTTCATTACTAAATTCAAATATCTGTGGAATCATGTCCATTGGAAATGAAGTGTCCCTAGTATATTAATATATCAGGAAACCAATATAAGAAATAAGAATATTTCAGAATATTATTTTTTTCTGTGTTTTTGGTCAAATAAATACAGACTTGATGAGCGTAAGAGACTTTTTCTCTTCAAGAGAGAAAATTTCAAACTTGTGTGGATATCAGTAACATGTAACAATAACGATTATTTAAGGTTCATTTATTAATCTAATTTAAACAACAATAAAGTGTTAGGCTATGTTACTATTATAACATACACTGTACGTATTTAGCATTTTACTGTGCACGCATTTTCTTTTATATAATGGAGTTTCTAACAACTGTTGCTTGTTAGAAACTGAATGCTTGAATCCGAGTGCATTTCGCACGAACATAAAAATCAGGCAGAATCATCAAAACAGATTGGCTAGCTCAGAAAATCCCACGGAAAAGTACCTCTTCAATCAGGTAACATCTACACCCCATAGAAGGCTGCAAGTCTTTCTTTGAGTGGAAGAGGAAACTGGTCAGAAAAGCGTCTCCAATTCTCGTCTCCAACCTGGTTCTTAAACCCATGCAATATCTAACAAGGAACACACACTTGAATATGAAGCACGTATCCATAATCATAAACTTGAAGCTTTTTCCCAATTCACAGACTGGCAGAAAACATTTTATACAGCGCTCTCTACCTTATAGAACATTTCTCGAAGATCGTCTTTTGGGTTCATCCAGGATGCTACAGCGTCACAGAAAAATATAAAGTCCTACGAAAACGGTAAAGAAAACAGAGAGGGTGGTTTTTCAATTGTCGAAGCACTCTGAGAGACGACGGCGAGAATAACGTGTCGTACCTGCACCACGCCACCAGGGTTGACCGTGATCATGGTGCAGATTCCTCTGAACGCAGAGTCTTTCTCTTCATTGTCTCTTATATTGCGAAGAGAGGTGCACCTAGTGAAGGGAAGAACCAGTTTTCAAATAACAAGCCTGTGCGGTTAGTTCGCATGTGGATAAACACACAATCAACACAATATCGTGACTACCACCTCAGAGCACCTTGAGCGAGACTAGCAAACGTTTTAAAAATCACAGAGATCGGTCAATCGAGAAACACAAATTGGTCTCTTTATAAAGAAAACCTTCTCTTGTTGAAAGCAAAAAGTAGTTTGTTGTCAGTGACGATCTCGTACTATTCATTTTTTTCGTTATTGTTAATATTATTTGTTCTTAAATCGCATCCTTCTTTAGCAGTTATGGACATTTATAAAGATCTTTAAAGAGCTTTTTGTAGAAAAACAACCTACTTGCTTGAATTCTTTGTAAGACAAATACAATGTCTATATAGCACCATGTATTCTGTCACGTACTAGTTTATAGCGTTAAACTAGTGCAAATTTTGGGGCAGGCATTCTGGGATTGAAACATGCTGCTAGAAGACTCCGCATCTAATGGGGAGAAGAAATGCTTTTCCATTTCTCTTCATTTTATCCACTTATCTAGCGCTTCCGTTTCCTGAAACCAGCAAGCATTTGATATTACCCCATGCACTCGATTAGTAGTTAGATAGCGACAATAAAAAGACGAAAACAGAAGTGAAAACTGAAATAAATCAATTGAGAATACATGAAGGTGCTACTGAGGCAAATTAAACGACAAGACCTAGAGGGACAGGGTTAGTCACATGGTTGGCAATGATTTAGACTGAATCATACAGAACAGAGAGAAAGGTAGAGCGAAAGAAAGGGACGCCTTCTCTCGAATGTCTTGAACAGGCTTTGTCTTTTTCACGATGGGGAATCGGAATAATTTATGCTTTGTTTGCGAAATTCTGGCTGCGTCTATACTAGCGTTAGGCGTGAAGAAAAGCAGGAGCCTTTTCAAGAACACCGGGACAAGGTTTAGAGAGAGAGAGCGAGAAAGTAAGAGAGAGAGAGAGAGAGGAAGAGAGAGAACCATAGGGAGAAAAGCCAAAGATAGACAGAAAGAGGAAATGAATGAAATAAAAGATTGAATAATACACACCAGGGTCTTATAAACTGCTGTAGCATGGGTGCCACCTCTTGAGGACAAACGTAACCAAGACGACCAATTGTTATTGCTAAGGTAACGCAATCACGGTTATACAGCACCAAACGCCAACCAAGACATGAGCGAATGAGGGGGGGGAGGAGAAAACAAAAAGAAACAAACAAACAAACAAACAGACAACTCAGAAACAGAACTCAACAGAATCTGTGTATGAGAATAAACACAAGATTTCACTAGTGCTCTTCACAGCCCCAGACTACAGGGTCAAATGTAAAATATGACACTAAAAAAAACATAGATCTCGTTTAAGGGAGGAGTCTTAGAAAACACGGTTTCCTCTACAGCTCAGAGTTACAGAGAAACGCTACGTTCTTGTTTCAGATTGGCGCCAGGCAGATCCGTGTAACGCTCATGTGTGGCTGCAATATAGTGCATACTCCTATCCCCAAAACCCCAGTATCACAGGAATAAAAAAAAAAAAATCTTGTTTTCTAAGATTTTCTCCCTTAAACTCACAAAAATTTCTTCAGTAGAACAGAAAAGTCTTGTCTTTCTTTCTGTCTCTTTTGTTACATTAAGAAATGCATATTACGCCAAGCGAACTACATGGAGAGGACTAGATTCCACCGGGATCTTAAGAGGCACAGAGGAGGGAGACCTAAGTTTAAGAGACACAAAACTATGCAACATTCTCATTAAAGACAGGCATTTATGAACAGTCCAATGAGACATGCAGAAAGCAGATGATTGGCTCATTAGAGAACGCAGTTCAGTGCAGGATGAGCTGATTCAGAGTCTGAAACACAGTCAAGCGGTGTTCGCCGTTCTTCTATTCATTAGCAATTAAATCAAATACTCACAAATTCAACATAAACTCAACGTTAGAACAATAATGGCGTAAAACCTGCACTATAGAAGAGATACACTACTGTTCAAATGTTTGAGGTGTGTAAGATGTTTTCATGTTTTTGCAAGAAGCCTCTTATGAAAAAAGAAATATTGGAATATTTTTATATTTTATATTTTTATAGCTTTTTTTTAGCAGCCATTACTCCCAAATGTTGATTTGGTGCTCAAGAAACATGTATTATTATCATAATCAATGTTAAAAACCCATGTGGTGCTTAATATTTTTTGTGGAAGCGTGATATTTTTACATATTTAGGTGTAAAATATTTTTTTAAAAGTCTACATTGTTACAATTCAATTTAATATATTCTTGCGGATTAAAAATATGAATTGTTTCCTTTAAAAAAAATCTTAACCCAATCTTATGAACAGTAGCGTGTTAATAGACTCAAACTTAAAACTGACTAAAATGGTCAGTATGGATTTGCCTACGCCACATGCTTGCTTCAAAATTTAAAAAAGGACTTTGCAACATCAATAACGAAGACATCAGCAATCCTGCATCAAACGTTAGCCGTCCTTAACTAAACAACATTCAACATCTATTGGCAGATATGCATTCACATTGAAAAAGAAAAGTAAATAAAACAACAGAAATAAATCGACAAACAGGAACACATCTACAAGTACCCTTGTTTCTGTGGGAGTATGTTATGAGCATTACACTTCACCCTCATTTAAAAAAATAAAATAAAATAAATAAAATTAAAAAAAAAAATCAATGTCGGCAGCCATTACGGCTCAGGCTAGAGCTTTTAATTTGAGCAGTCCAATCAGAGTGGAGTGTAACTGGGAAATAATTTGCGAGGTACAGGTGCTATACATTCATCTAAACACCACAAAACAGATTTAGATCTGAGTTTAGGCTTTTTCTCGGAATTAAATGGGGGAAAAAAAAGACTATTTAAAGGCAAAAATGTTCAAAATCAAAGACAGCAGGTCTTAATATTCCTCTCAAGGTTGGTTTACATTCGGCATCGTTTATAACATCTCACTGACTGATGCTTGTAACCTCATTACAGTGAACAACTGGCTAACATAGAACTCACTGTTTTATTAATCCACTTCAGTCAGTACCACGGCTGGACGGTTACAAGGTCTGTTACATTCATATATAAAGAGAGGTAACTGACTTGGCATAAAATTGCCCCTATTTTTATTCATTACCCAGCCGCCCAGAATACTGTGCAAAAAATTTTGACATCAAGTATTTATCAAACCTTGTAAGGTCCACTTCCTGGAGTTTGAATGGAGATTAATAAGCACTGCGGAATGGGGATCGGGAGAGTTTGGGAAAAGGATAGGGCGGAAACCTCTTGTGAGGGGTCAGCCTGGTCTAGCACCCCTCAGATGGTACCTGTATTCTCCAGCAGCGTCTTGGGTGTGTTGGGTCTGTTTATGATCTCCACGAGCTGCTGTAAAACCATCGGGACGTACGGCTGCATCTCAGAACCTGAGCAGAGAGAGGCAAGCAGCGCTTTAACCTTGAAGGCACGATGAAACGTACTTACTAACCGAAGACGATGATGAAACTCTCACCCATTTGAATGGATATTTCTCCAATGGCCCATGTCGCATTGTTGCAGACTGATATCAACTCCGGATTCAGGTTTGTGCCTAGGATAGGCATGAAGTTAGCTAGAGAGGAGAGATTAGCACAAACAAAAGTTTAAGCGCATGAAGGTCAACATGGAGCGATTCAATTGAGAAAGTGTGTATGTTTTAAGTGCATACCGATGCAAGGTTTGACATGCTGGAAGCAGGCTTTGGTCAGATCTCCCAACAGAGCGAAAGAACTCTGCCGAACCTCTGGCATCTTATCCTACAGCCATCAAAAGATTAGCACGGCGGCGTTACGTTTCTCGTCAGCAAATACGTCGTTTTTGGAGTTTGCCTTATTTGCATTTCTCGCAATTCATCTGCAGCAGGCAGATTCAAATGTGCTTCTGTGCACGTGTATATTAAACGGCAAATCCGAAGGGATGAAATACATTATACATAGACGATGTTGTCTTCTCCGCCTCAGTCGTTACCTAGATACAGCGGCAGACAGCTGCTGCTAATGCTCACCGAGGAACTCGTGTTGACTCAAACACACGGTGGCACAGACCCAAAAATGTTTTTAACGCTGAATGATAAGAAATGTTCTTCAGCAGAAAATCAGCATGTTACAATGATTTCTGAAAGGTCGCGTGACACAGAAGACTGAAGTAATGGCTGGAATTTATTACATATTAAAAAAATATTTTCTTATATGTGACCCTGGATCACAAAACTTGCCCGGATGCATTTGCAGAAGTAGCCAACAATACATTACACGAGTCAGAATTATACATTTTTTAACCATTTTCTAACAAGATATTTAGTAAATATCCTATCAGAAATTTATCAAAGCTCAATTTCTGATTAGTAACATTTTTTTTGCACCCTCAGATTCCAGATATTCAAATATTTGTATATCGGACCATACATCAATGGATTGAGCCTTTTTATTTAGCTTGATGAACCTTGCCACTGTTTTGTGGTCCAATGCCTTGCTATGCACTGTAGTTACCTGCATGCACTGGTACATGAGAGTGAGAATGTTGCTACGGGCAACTAGCTGTTCGATGTTCCCTCCAAGACCCTCTGCTAACCCGCTGAGCAGATCCAGAGCCACGATCATGAAATCTTTATCAGGAGCTTCGTAAAACTCAGGCTGAGTCTGGTGGAGCTGTAGAACGGAGAAAGAGACCATTAATCACTTTTGATTTTAAATTTGTGATTTTTTACACCTCAATTTTTTTTAAGCAGAGAGATAAGAAGGTGTGTGTGTAATTGTATAGCTTCTTACCACGGCCTGAGCGAGTGTTTTCTGGACCAGGTTGACACAGCGCTGGTAGACAGGTTCACAGTATGGCAGGAAGCCGCTCTGCAGGGCAGTGGCCACAGACGAGAGACACTGAAAGAGGAATGAACATAAAATGAAATCCATCAGGTACACACACTGACATCTGAATCAGAATACTACTCATATTTCCTGTAAGTGGATTTTTTTTTCCTGAAAGTGGATAAATGTTTTCAGAATTCTTCAGAAAAAACAGCATTTATTTAAAAAAAAGATTTTGTAAGGATGTGTAAAAACATGCTCGCTGTCACTTTTGATTGATTTAACGTCTCCTTCCTGGCTAAAAGTATTACTTACCTTCCTATAAACCCATTTTTTAACGGTATTTCACATAATTGAAGTGTTATACAATTACCTCAAGCAAAGGAAAAAGATCTTTATCTTCATCCTTTAGCTGGTTCCATTTTTGAATCAATGGAGGCATCAGCATCTGAATATATTCCTGTACACAAAGCACACATGTACTGTAGTCATGCATGCATTTATCAGACATACACAGTTAGTTACTTAAAAAACAATCCAACATGGCGGACGAAGAGAATTATTTTATTTATTTTGCAATTACAAATAGGTCTCTGTAAATAAAACCGATTACCAAAGCAGTTTTTTTTTCTCTTTACAATAAATACTGTGAATTTCC
Organism: Puntigrus tetrazona; assembly: GCF_018831695.1. Lineage (NCBI taxonomy): Eukaryota > Metazoa > Chordata > Actinopteri > Cypriniformes > Cyprinidae > Puntigrus > Puntigrus tetrazona. The sequence goes on along the minus strand of NC_056703.1, from coordinate 5,972,809 downwards.
ACAAGTCATACGACCTTTAAAATATAAAGATGCTTGTGTGCATTTGACTGTGCAATTACCGGTTTGTTGAGATGGTGACCCACAGAGTCAGCCAGAGTCCCAATGGCGTCATAGAGGATGAGAAGGTTCTTGTGCTGGTATTTACCGAAAGCAAAAACCAACGTGTCCAAAATATAAGCGAGGTACGGCACCAGCTCAGTGCAAGCCTCCTCTTCCAGGGTAGCAAAGGCACTGTGGTACGAAAAGCCAAAGATTAACAGAGATCAAAGCTAAATCAGGTAACAAATGTTCTAGATGGCATGCATACACGTATGCTTCCAGCAGCACAGAAGTGTGACGCGTGCTCACCTGCAGGCGGCCTCTTGGACACGCTTGTTGCTGTCAAGTATCCGTTTGAGCAGTTCAGTCATGAGCGGTTTGAGGTAGATGTCGGGGGGCTGGCTAACAACCCAGTGTGCGTAGCGGCTTAGAGTCCAGCAAGTGATGGATCGAACCAGCGCCTTCTTGTCAGACAGACACTGTACCAAATGAGGAATCAATTCTGGCAAGTAAGGGATCATTCCCTGCATACAGCCTAAAGCAAAGAAAGAAAAATATATACAGAATTATAAAAGCACCTAATATATTAATATAACAATTCTAATTAACTGAAACTTGATGTTTTGTTATTTTATTTACAAGGTTACTTACAAGATTAATTTTTTTTTTTTAATCACGATAAATGCAGAATTTTTATTTCAAGTTTTCACGACCTTTCACGAAGTTTGCTCCAAAGTGAAAGCTGTAGACACCAGACCAATTATTGTGTATTGTGTTTTAAACCACTCTTTATGGTCAAAACATGACAAACGCTTCACATTTTAGAATATTAAGATAATCTCTGATGCATCCTGCCATTAAAAAAATGAGGCGAGAGGATAAATTTCAAATGAGTAGCGCTGTTTTTCAATCGTTATCGATTTATTCACCCAACACTAAAGTATATGAACCGGTTCCGTTGAAGATACGTTTGTATTTTGAAATAAATACTATTATTTCATTCATCAAAGATGCGCTAAATGTATTAAACATGACAGTGATGGTAAACGTTTCCACATATTTCTGTTTCAAATAAATACCGTTTTGAAATTCATATATAAAATTTTTGGACGGTAGTGAACGTTTGTCCCGAGTTTCCCATTTTGGACGCGAATGCTTATGCATTACATGATGGGCTCATGAGAAATTTTTCCATACCTTCAGCGATGGCTCCCAGTACGAGTATGCCAGACTCTTTAATAAGCCACTCTGGATGAAACAGTAGTTCTTTCAATAAAGGGAGAATATGCAGCAGCAAATCGTCTCTGAAAACATTCGCCAGGACGTCTAGCGCAGCAGCAGAACATTTCCCTAAACGCACGGGAACAGATAAAGAAGACAACGACTTGATGTACATCCATTTTAAAGAAGTCGTGGACTGTGTCCGTGTCATTTTTAAATACGGTTTTCTTACTCAAGTTCCAATCGGAGATGGTTTCGTCATCATCCAAATCATCTTCGTCATCCTCCTCTTCCTCGATGGAGTCTCCCCCCTCGTGTTGTTGGGCCACAGTGCGTGAGCGATGAAACCTGGGGCGAATGTCCTGCTCGTTGTCCGGGATTGCTTCGTCCTCTTCGACATCACCCTGGAAATCATTCATATATTAAGAGATTGGCACAAACCTAAAATAATTTTTTTCCTGCATCATCAAAATACTAATGTATTCTTTTAAAAGGCTTTCTGTATTTATTTAGGTAAACAGGCACTTTATAACGCTGTAAAATATACTCAGATATGGAAAAAAGCTATTAATTTCACACGTGCTGTGTTTATGAACTAAAAAAAAAAAAAAAAAAAAAAATCACAGCTGATTAATTTAGTATGTCTTACTTTTTATTTGCATATTAGCATATGAATACACATACAAAAAAAGCTTTCAAACCATATATAGAAACTGACCTTCAACAAGATTATGTCAATGTCAGAGTACTTCATTCCATTCACAAGAACTGGTGTTAATCTGCGGAAAAAAAAAAAAATGCACGACTGATCTTGATAATAATCAAATAAACACGCATAATAAATAACTCCCGTACAGTTGCTGAACCGCACGTGAATTTATGTCGTCGTTTTTTTTTTCTTTCTTTTAATCAAAAGGACACCGTGTGTTTGCACATGCTCACTTAGGCAGGTGTCCGCACAGAACCTCTTTACACACAGGCTGCTCGGCGAGCGTGAGCCAAAATTCACAGGCCTCCAGAGCGACATTTTCATCCTGATCTTGTGTCCTCTGCAGCATGTACTGAAAAAAACGAGAGGGGTAGTATAGAAACGAGGAGCATAAAAACATCGGCCCTTATTCACGAGACAAGAACGGAGCATATTTTAAAAAGTCATTTTCATAACAACCACCAAAAAGCCCCCGAACGTAACGATACTTTACGCACAGAAATAGATTTTCCTTGCGTTTCATGAATCGGACTCACTTTTGCCAAACGAGTTAAAGTAAATCCACAAGAGGCTGCTCTTGCTTCACTTTGCCTCTCTGAGATCTGCCCACGTTTATCAAAAAGCCTTTACTAAGTAGAGAAAATCAAGATCAAGGTTCTTAATTTTGATGCAATCGTGCAACAGCGATCTAACCTCGATGATGTTGTGCATGTGAGGAAGGAGACGGTCCAATCTGACTTCCAAGAGCATGACTAAAGCTCTGCACACATTCTTCCTCACTTCGGGCTCCTCATCACCTGCCAGTGCGAACAGGTTCTGCGGCACAAAGACAAAAATATGTTCATTTCTCAGAATCGAATGATGACACAACTTAAACTGGCATTACAGTTCTGGGATGTGGAATAATGAGGCGGAGTAAATCGTAACAGCAATTTTTCGTTTTTGGGGCGAAAGCTGGTCGGTTTGACAGGTGGTACCTCGATGAAAGGGTCTATGTGCAACATCAGGGCCTGTGTTCTGCTGATGATGAACTGGTTCACACAGGCAATGGCATGAGACCTGCAACAGACAACAAGCACCGTACATAAATAAAGAAAACAGAAAACGGCCACCCCATTGTAATTATGACTTGCAGAGACAATTTTCAAATAAGGTCCGCAGACATTTTCATCTGTTTTTTTATCTTTATATGCTCTATCCTCCACATTACGAATAGACACGCCCCTTACTGCTGATTGGCTACGAGTTTCGTTTTGGTATTTGGGCTGAAAAAGTGTCTTTGAAAAATTGCTTACCCTTTTTTTTACAATGTAAAATAATTTTTAATAATTGTTTTTTCTGTGCATATTCATTATCATGACATATCGTATTACTAAATACGGTACATATATAAATATAAAAATAAAATAAATATACAGTACACACACACACACAAAATGGAAACAAAAACAGTACTGATTATTTCGTAAACAGTACAGCACTAGAAACTGCGTGAACTAAGGTAGCTTGGTGGTATTGCATCTTAACACTGGACGTCAAAGACAATGCATTGTGCAGCTGCTAAATAAGATTAGATAAGACAAAAAAAAAAACCTCAAGATGGAAGTTTTTTGGAATTGGAAAAAAGGGCAGGGAGTTAAACAGCTGAGAAAGAAAACATGTGTAACAGTATATTGGAGCCGAGCAGCTCTTAAAGTGAAAGCAGCCTAATATTCCTGCTGTCTGACCTTCATGTTCAAATTTCTAACCGCTCTTTATTTATATAGCTTTTTGTCCTATCGCTTGTCATATGTTTCTTATTCTTATTTAATCACTGACTTGAAGTAGTTTTTTTTGACTAGCATTCTTTGTGATATTGACATTGAATTATGAAATGTCTACCGTATGAAAGATTTTTACATAGCATAAAGACCAAAGATACTATAATCACGATCTTTGCCGTCTAAATCATATTGGATTTTGATCATTTAGCCTACTCCTATCTGATATCGTCACAGTCCCCGTCTAAATCGATTAGTTACAAGCACCACTTCCCCACCGTTTCAAAGATTTGTGCTCCATTAGGGAACGTAGGTTGATCTCACCTGATCTTGGGGCTACTGTGCTTGAAGAACTGCAGAAACTTGGGGATCATCACGTTGAGCGGTCGGTCCAGCATGTCGCTGTCCAGGATCTCAGCAGAGTCCTCGCAGATCTTCTGCAGAGCTCCAAAAGCCCCCTGAAAAGACAAACAGCGGGAATGCAGCACGTGCAAAATCGTACAAATTTCCCCTCCTCGTGGAACAACCTCGCATTTTTAATCTGGAACACTTCTATAACAATCAATCAAACGGACCTAACCATTCGTGACTGTCACACGGTGACACTGAGGCCTTCGGTCCATTTCTATTTTTGGCCTGACGTGCAGCCAGTGCTGCTGAAAAAATAAAGTTGAATACTTTTGTCGTTGCCTCAAGCGAACAGCTGGCTCATGGACTGCGTACACTGAAGGTGACATGCAGATTTAATGCAAAGCAGACGGCCGAAAACAGCTGCGGGTTTAAGTAAAGCAGAACATGGGAAATACTGGAGGGGAAGCCATGGCAGAGATAACATGATAATACTGAATTAACCGGACAGTAAAGCATACAAGGATGCAACTCAACATTTAAACCACAACTTAAAGGAATAGTTCACCTTCAGTTGCTGGTCTCCATTGACTTCCATAGTGTGGAAAGAACACTGTGCGAGTCAGTGGAGACCAACTGAAGGTCAACTACCCAAGACACAAGAAATAAATGCTAACAACTGAAACCGTCACAGAAATAATGTGGGTTTCTTGGTCGATGCTCTGTTCAGTAGGCTATGAGCCATGAGCTTCATAGGCTTATTATATAAAACACAGAGACAAAAGGTTCAACAGGAAAGCTAATAGTACTAGTAACATACTACTATTATTAACTGCACACTTTATGAGTCACCCTGGATAAAAGCAACTGCTAATTGAATAAAAGCAAATGTAATGTGATAAATTCATTCACTGCTGCAAAATATCACCAAAAAGATAGAGAACAATGCCAGACCCCAGCAGCTGAGGGACCCACCCAACACATCAAGCTTCCTCCTGTTCTCACAGATACTCCACCTGTAAGAAATCTAATCAGGTCACGAGCACAAACGGCGCCGTGGCAACGAGCTGTCTGGCTCGGCTGTCGCTATGGCAACTGTCTCCACTGTCAGCTTGTTCTTGGTTGGAGATGGCACATTCTGAGCTAGAGAGCTTAGAGAAAATAACAGAGGAGGTCTCCGGTCAAAACACCCCAGGCTATAACAACAGCTAATCTCCATGTATCTATCCGCCTACCTAGCTACTTTTTGCAATGTCTGTTTAATGCTAAATTATCTTTTGGCAGTAATTTTTGGGCTAAATTTGAAATGTGATTAATTTGCGAGTAATTAGATAAATTAATTGCCACATAATGTAATTAATAAAAAAAATTTGAATGTCTTACCAACCCTAAAAAATAAATAAATAAATGTGTGTATATATATGTATATATGTGTATATATATATATATATATATATATATATATATATATATATATATGTAAATATTTTCAAAACACTTACTGTAATGTACGTGTTTATATTTATTTTATATAATTATATATAAAAAGTGTGTACACGCATATGTAAACAAAATCTTTTATTTTGGATGCTTAATTATTTCACAGCACTAACTAAAACAACCAATAATAATAATAATAATAATAATAATAATATAATAATAATAATAATAATAATAGTAAGTAAAAAAAAAGTGTCAAGCACCAAAATCTTCATTTTGCATATAATATCTGATAAAGCAGCGTTTGTGAATGAAGCGCTGCTTTGTGTACAGCAGTTACCAGGGAAACCTCCATCTCTTATTATCTGGGATTTTATTAAATAATGAAATTAACAGCATAATTACCTTTTGATTTATAAAGCAACTATTTAGGCAAAACAACTTTCACAACAAACAACGGCCTTTGGTCAGACTAGCTGTACAAACACCACATTATTATACCTTCATACGTTTTTATGTCATATATCAGCCAATGTGGGCTTGTGGTCGCTTTAAGGAAATAAACTATGATTCAAAAGGTCAGGAACATCTTAACCACACAAACAACGAAATATATGTCATCCCTGCAAATTAAACCCATTACAGGGAGCATAAGCACTCTATGCCCAAGCTAAAAGAGTCATCCCTGACATTCTGGAAATGTCTCTCAACTTCTTAAGACTTCATATAGCAATATGAGGACCCACATACCATAACCAAAGCAGAGGATCACAGCGGTTGATGGATGCTCTTTCTCACACACACACACACACACACACACAAAGTGCAAAGCTAGGTTGTCTGCTACTTATGTTACCACTTATGTGTCTTCAGAATTAAACTAATGACCTCGTTCAAAGTTCCGTAAAGCCAAGTCAATCTTGTTAATGCTCCTTGTTAAAATGCATTGATATACCTTCATCTAAATTATGTCAAAAATATATTTTAAATAACCAATACAAATTTTCCAAATGGCATTTCGCTTTAGACCAAATAAAACTAAGACAGAGTAATTTTACGCATTCAAAAAGTTAACGTACGGGGTAAATTAACTAATAAGGCATGTTATGACCTTAACGTTTCCTTTAATCATTTCTGAGTGGTCCATCTCCTTCTCTTTGTAATGTCTCTGGCCTGGCACTCAGTGTGAGCTAGAGGTGAACATTCATGGCTGCAGAGGACCGACTTACGATTCTCTTGCTCAGCGTGCCATCTGAAGACAGCGAGGGTGTGCAAGAGTTTCCTCAAACACACTTTTGATGTAACTGCATTTTTCGGGCGCATACACACTACTACTAATTATAGATGCATATTCTGTGCAGTCAGACCACATGCTGTCTGAGGATTTGCCGATCACTACAGGCAAGAGGGTGTGACATTCCACACACACCCCAAGAAATGTAATATGCGTGTAATCTGACATCAAAAATAAGAAAAATTATTTGTAATACCATAAAGAGTAAGATCTAGAGGTAATTCGTACAAATAAAATGCATCTATTTCTTTATACTGACCAAGACTGTATATATTCATTTCAAAATACTGTAAAAACTTTCAAAAGATTTTGTGGGATTCCTCAATACTTTTGATCAAACTAATAAATTTTTTCTAAATTAAAAATATTAGCTTTAAAAAAAAAAAAAATCTTGCTGCCCCCATTTCTTAACAGAAGTGTGTAGTTAAATAAACATTACACTATAGGTTTTCTGTTTTGATAAATATTTACATAAATTACGATCAAATTATAATCTGAATTTTAGAAAATGTACTTTATATATTTACCTAAAAAAAAAAAAAAAAAAAAAAAAAAGTACTGATCTTCACATATCTATTCCTCTATTTATTCCATGAGCTTAATTTGCGGGTTTAAACTGGTCCCATTTACTTTATGTTCAACGGGGGGCTTCTGAAGAGCACTGCGCACTTCACGACGCAGTCTGAAAGCGTGCACCATCTCTAGACGCGTCTATGATCAGTTGTGATCACATCTGATCTCCGCAGTAGAAAATAACTGACCTCAATCTGTGCTAACAAGCCTGCTCAAGAGTCTCGCAGTCACAGAGGGCACAGCACACGCTCCGCACACACTCCCGAGTTCACAGGCTCGTGTGTGGGTGTAAGAGACAGAACTTACTTAACCACTCGAGAAGACGGGAGTGTGTTAACCGAGGGTTCACGGCCCTGCGCGTCTGCTCATTCCGAACGAAAACGCTGCCCGGGAAGCTGAAGAACTCGCGACGTTTACAAATCAGCTCCGTATTTTACCGGCCAAACGCCCAAAATGCAACATGGAAGCAGGTTTGTGTGCGCACAGATATATGTACCGATCCAATGCCAAGACTTCACCTTCTTAGCCTCGAGTCCAGATGCTCGGGGCTCAAGGAGTTTTACATGCTTGAATCAGCAAAACACATTTATCCAAATGGATGCTTCTGTTTCTGTGTAGATGAACAGTGGGGGCTGAAGCCTGGCTCTAAATGTGCATATATAAAATGATAGGGGTATTTTTGAATTGCATGATTCACAATCATTTCCCGAATAGTGATCATCCTTATCCCCTTGTTAGTGGAGACCTGAGTGAGCAGAGCACGTGCGTGTAATGATTTAGTCGTTTTCAATGCACTTGTCAAAGGGAGAGCTGTAATTTCTTCATTAACTTCAGCTGGGATGTTCCCGTGACAACGAACGCAGCACGATGTGTGTCAGCAGTTGCTGTTTTAATTTAATAAATGTATTTTTATTGTTGCAAATAAACTAACATTTTATATTTTAAAATGTTTTTAATATATATTAAAAATAAAAAATAAAATAATTAAAAAAAAAATATATATATATATATATATATATATATATATATATATATATATATATATATATATATATATATATATATATAAATAATAATAATTAAAATATATATATATATATCATTTTTATTAAATGCATAAAATGTTTATAAAAGGTAAGTTTTTCCTTGTATAAGCATTTTATGTACTTACAGAATTTATGTAAAAAAAATTCAATACATTACAATACTTCTGATGAACAGAAAGTATAAAAACACCTATTTGAAATAGAAATCCTGGTAATATTGCTAATTTTTTTCTTTATAAAATTTCTTATTTCTTAATTTTCTTAAATTAGCTGTTTAATAAGGCTATGCTGTACGACATAAGCACGCAAGCTGTGATTATATTCCAGCGTGGTGAAAACACCTACGGGTTTTATGAAAACGATTTGACCCAAGACTAGCGATTAGTAATTACTACACATCGATTAAACAATTAAGATTTTACATCAAACAATCTTCAGTGAAACTTTGACTTTGATAATTTAACATCCTGCCAAGCAGAGTGACCACCCCGTGGAGGCATGCTGCGACGCGCAAACATCACCAGAACTCAGCTGTATCGCCGAGGGCTCAGAAGATGACGCTTTGAACTAGGCCTACACTACGGTTTTAGACAATGAGTCAGCAGCATGCATCATCTCACAGATCCACTTAGAGGGACAAAGAGAGAGAAACATGAGATAATGCGATGAGAAGAAACATGAGAGAGGAGAGAAAGGACATCAGAAAGTAAGTGTGTGTGTGTGTGTGTGTGTGTGTGTCTTACTTCACAAGTGTTATAGTCCTCTGAGTCCAGCAGTAAACAGAGTTTAGGTAGAAGCTCCGGCCAGTTCTGTAACTCCCCTTTAGAGGCTATAGTTGTGATCAGAATACCTGAAGAACATAAACATATGCATAAAAATGCACCATTCGGACCAGCCTAAACCGCCAGAAACAAACATTTACACGAAAATCAAGCTGTTATGCAAATGTGATATCATATTCTTTCAAAACATCGTAATGTATGGACAAATTATACTCAGTTCTTCGCTATATTAATGGCTGCGTGTGAAATAAACAAAAAGAGGAGGATATATTAAGCTGTGTTTTGTAAGATGCCTAGCACAGAATCAGAGCAATGCATTTCATTCTAATCACAATCATAAAAGGCTACTAAAAAAACTAAATAAAACACACACCCTGTATTCTCAAACAGAGTCAATAAATGATCTTACTTCGAAAGCCACATACAGAACCCCGAAGGCATAATATTGTTTGTCATGACGGCAAAAGCTGTGGCTCAGAGCCAGAGAGAAAACGCTTTGTCGGTCCATACTAACCCACTGTGGCTCTAATGAGCGGCGAGGAGTCTCCGATGTTTTGCAGGCACTCATTTTTGATGAAGTCAGACACACCGTTTGGGAAGTTCTGGTAATGGGCCTTAACGTTGTTCTTCAAAATGAGACCGCTGAGAGACCGAGTGGGCTCGTCTGCGAGAAAAGAAGGATGAAACGCTTCACTTTTAGACCGGGTAGAAAATACAGCCCTGGGCCCGAGACGCACAGCATTAAAGGAAAGAAATAAAGAATCGAACCGCTATAGAAATGGTCACAATTAGACTAAAAATACAAAAGATATTCAAAACACCGCAAAAAAAAATTATTAAATTAAATGTGATTAAATGATGTAAAAATATGTTGCTTTAAAAAGTGCTCGAAAATAAAATATTAAAAATTATGTAAAAATATGTAAATCTATAATTCTATCATAAATAACAATACAATATTAGGCACCAATAAAGTGTTGTTTTAACAAACAAACAAAACAAAATTGCAGCCAACACATAAAAACGAAAATATTACTGTTGAGCCCTAAACTGATTTGGTGGATGCTTAATAAAGAACATCCTGTTTTTAAATAAATGTGTGTAGTATAATATAATAATTAAGAATAATCCATTTTGAAAAATACATAAAACTGCAGCCAAAAAAAGAAGAAAAGTCTTGAACCGATCGAGTGCTATTATATTATATTATATTATAATACATTATTAAACCTCAGTTGGACCAAGTTTTTACACTTTTTACACAAAATGTGTTTATGGAAAATCTTTTGCTCGAAATAAATAAATGGAAAACCATTCTTATTGTTGAGCTCTGCACCGGTCTGGAGGACGCTAAATAAAGACCCTTCTGTTTTTACAACGGACCTCGGGCTAAATCGGGGAAAAAGAGACAGAAACACTGGTGGACGAACTAGTGTTTTTTCTAAGCGTGTTCTGTGACCTGGGGCTTGACAGAGGACACGGATTCAAAAGGTCAGCACAGCTAAGCTCCCAGTGCACTTGACAGATTACCACTGACCTGAAGTCACAGCACCACTGAGACTAAACACCACCTTCTGCTCGCCCCGACTCCCTTCCCCTTACATCCAATACATTTTTTCTAGCAATTAGAATACAAGATGATCTCTAAGATCCACGATGCAGACCTACGATACAACTTAAAGGTACGACGCCGTCGCACACACGCTCGCTTTTGAAATCAAAGAGACCCCGGGTATCACTCCCGAACAAATCACATAACCACAATAAATGGCATCTCGAATTAAAGCTATAAATCGGGGTGTAATGCGATCAATTGCCGGCAGCATGCGCACCTCACCTTCTGTCTTCAGCTTTGTGAGCACAAATATCAGGTAGTTGTTGAAGTCCGGGTATTGATTGAGCTGCTCGAGTTTCTGTGGTGCACGTTAAGAAAAGGCGTACAGTGATAGAGGATAAGGCAGACGGCAGGGGAAACGGGTTTACAGTAACTTGCCAATACAACGATAACATAAAGCCAATGTAACAGCCATTCGGGTCTCACTTGGTGTCACTGAGAGGCCATACAGCTACAGAGAAAGTCAAGAGCTCATCTTTAGGTTAATCCATTTACTGGTAATTCAACAAAACACGACGCACCGGCTTATATTGTAACTGTAAATGTATGTGCATATCCATGTATGTACATAGTTTGTCTACATATATCCTGCTTGCGCATAACCATCTGTAAACCGTTCATAACTGTAAATTTCCCTTTCATAGACAATAGCAACCTGTATATTACGCTCTTAACGCATTCACCTGCAGTTTAATTTATACACATTTATATCTCCTGTACATATTACCTGTATGCGCGCTTGCAATTTATATTTATACCTGTATCCTGCGCTTGCTGCTTATTGCACTCCTGGTTAGACCTAAACTGCTCTTCGTTACCGTGCACTTGCACATGTGTAACGACAGTGAAGTTGAATCTAATCTAATATATCGCGAGTTCACCTAAACGCGCGTGGCATCTTGTCGCCTGCTCTGCTGCTGCACGCGACGGACACAAACGTCATCGTCTGCCACCGACACGCGTTACTCTCCCTTTATTAGGTGAAATAAAGACCGAGACATCAGACGCCTTTGTCCGAGCAGCATCTGATAACAAAACTCGCAGCTCCGCAGCCGGAGGTCCGTCGGCTCGTAATCAGCCCTATAACAATAAACCTACCTAAACGACATTTCAATATAGCGTCTCAAACGCCGTCCGATCCACATCTGGCACGCGAGCGTAACGTTAATCAGACCGGGTGGTTGTTTGTAAACTGTTGCGGGCACAGCTGGACCCGCCGTCCGATCTAAATCTTAAAGAGACAGCGCACCCAGAAATCACGGTTCTGTCATCGTTCGCTCACCCTCGGGTCTTTTGTTGATATTTCGAAAAACGACACGGTACGGAATGACACCAAACGGTACGGACACTCAATGCGTCTCGTTTTATTTCCTGACTCGGTCGTGGAGGTTAACGCGACGGTGAGTGAATAATAACGGATACTAATAATAACAGCTCACCGAATGACAAGACAGCGATGCCTGCTGACAGAACGCGATCGTATAACGATAAAACATCGACGAACACCCTCTTTTCGGACCTTATGTACGCGTTAGTAACGTTTAAGCTAATCACAGGCCAGCTGCGCCTTAGACTCCGCCGTTCCCCTTGTTCGCCGTCTTTCGGCTCTCTGGTAAAAAAAAAAGCGCGGTAAAGGATACTTGTTGGACGGATCTTTGCGTGGATGTGTCGGGGGACTGCGATTCCTTGAGCAGCTGTAAGATCTGCTGAAGTCCCTGCTCGTCGGGTTTCCACTGGCACTCCATCTTGTGTGGCTGGAGCTCTCTCTCTCTCTCTCTCTCTCTCTCCGTAGGCGCACAGATCTACACCCTTTCACATCAAATAACGGCCTCCACCTTGACCTTCAGCTTCAAGACCGGCTGTTATCGAGCGAAAGATCGGGGAGACGCCCGTGCGGGGGTTTACCGTGAACAGACCCGTGCGAAAGCGAGCGTGTTTCGCGGGCGTCGTGTCGCTGGTGACGCTAGGCTAGCTTACATACATGGACTCGGTCTGGTCCGGATCACCGCACATAGACGGCGATAAGCCTCCGCGCCGCGCCGCCCGCCGGTCCTAGCGCCTGCCCGGTCGCCGGCGGGATGGAGGGATTTGGCAGGGAAACCCTACATGTGACCCCAAAGAGCGCTGGCTTCGAGCCCGGCTAGCGGCGGCAGGGCATCAGACTTTTAATCTGAGGTTCCAGGGTTAAAGGAAGATTTTTTTATTCTGCCTTTTTGTGAAGTAGACAGGCACAGACAACGCAAAAATCAACTGTTGGGCTTTTTCATACTTTGTATACTGTACTGCTATATTTGCCATTAAATTAATTATACTATGTTATACTATATGTTCTTAAAAAAAAAAAAAAAAAAATATATATATGTGTGTATATATGTATATATGTATATATATATATATATATATATATATATATATATATATATATATATATATATATATATATATATATATATATATATATATATATATATATATATATATATATATATATATATATATATATATATATATATATGTGTGTGTGTATATATATATTATATTATATGTATACATAACACACACATATACATATATATATATATTTATATGCACATTTTATATATGCACACACACACTTAATGACTCTACAGAATAAATAAGTACATTATTGACCAATTATATTTAGAATTTAACGCTTTGTTGTAACTGAGCACTATGTAGTAAAAACGTTCACATAAAAAATAAATACATTTAAATAAATACGCAACACATACATATATAAACTAGTGTCTTCCTCTTAGAATATATTTAGCACATGGAGAAATAAACAAGATTCAGTGCAGGAGAATTATTAACACCTGCTCACTTCAGATCACATAAATTATCCTGAGTGTTGAGAACACAGAGGTTTGTACTTTCATCTGCTTTACTATTTTTCCTTAAATGGTCACTTTTGGCCTTGTGTTACAGATCATGAAAAATGCTACTTGCGATTTGATACACTTTCTGATTGCACCTCACTGTGGATCCGACAAAGGTTTCAGACCCGTAGCTGTATTCGTTTAATCATAGGATCAATACTTCCTTGTGATTACAACCTGTCATACAGTACCATAATATTGAGATCTGTAGCAGAGGAGTGTGTTTAGATGATGAAGAAGCACAATGTACATTTTATACAACAATTTCATCGTGAAAAATAAATAAGAGCACTGATATTTTCATTTGAGTCCATTGAAAAGGTAAAAGACTGAAAGCACAGCGCCCTCTACTGCTACAGT
>NC_056703.1:5896222-5953722 GCF_018831695.1 Puntigrus tetrazona | reverse complement strand
CTGATGTTCAGTTTCAGTTTCTGTAGGCATTAGACAGCAAGACAGCTCACTAGGTTTTGGAACGGAGCCTGTGAGTCACTAGCGACTGGTAATCCTGACTGCCGTGTCAAACAGGGAATGACCACTCATTAGCAGCATCTGCTTATAAAATCGTATGCGCTATAATGTTCAGTAAAACCTGATTAAAGAGCCAGACGACTCTTAAAAATTGCACACTGACCGATTGCCAGGCAGATCAAGAAGTTTGGCTTTTTAAAACGTTACCGTATGCTTGAAGCTCATTAAGCTTTGGCCAAATGTTGTCTATTGTCTTGTAGCGAGGGCTGACGGGTTACACCGCGAACACGACAGAGGTGAGAGGTCGCAGCGTTACTTGTTCTCTATAAGCGTCTGCACTTTGCACACCAGGTCTCGAGCCAGAGTCAGAATTTGCTTGATATTGTGATGCTCGGCCATTTCTGAAACACAAAAGTTATATAATTTAGGGACATGAAGACGACCGTTCGGCTCGGCGATCGCAAATAGCAAATGCTTCAAATTTGAATTGCAGGTGCATCTCGGGGTAACTAAAATCAGTGCAACTAAATGAAAAACAATTTCATTTCAAATGCGTGCAAATAAATCACTTTGTGAACTGCGAAACTAATGCATATTTTTAAAATGTAATGTAATTCACTTTGCTGTTTAAAACTAGTGAGAATAAAGAAAACCCATTTGTAAATACTTAAGAAGAATGCAATGCACCTGAAATGACAAATCAATTTATTAATTACTGTTGCATTTAACTACGTTTGAACATAAAATAATTAACAAGTAATTAAAAAGTCTGTTTAGTCACAGTTTAGTGACTGATTTTGGGGGATTTTACCAGTTCTTCATAAACAGGAGATGCAGCAGGTTGTGGATTTGTTACACAGTTCTCTTTTTTTAGATTTTAAGTGTTCGTGAAGGTTAAGTTACACAGTATACATCTTATATGCCTGTTGCTGATGTCTTTATATAATTTCTTCAAATGAAGGTTTATGACATTGAGATGTATGCTACCATACCCGGGTGTATAATAAATATATAATCACCGTTGAAAAACTTGATGATGTCTGTGAAGTCCATATTGTTTTCTAGAATGATGTCTCTGTATATCTCCACCAATGCAAGAGCAATGAAGAGCACAAAGTGGCTGGAGGAGACGCACTTAGCGGCCCAGATGACCTCCCAAACAGCAAACACATCATCATACACCAACTCTGAGGAATTG
Organism: Puntigrus tetrazona; assembly: GCF_018831695.1. NCBI lineage: Eukaryota > Metazoa > Chordata > Actinopteri > Cypriniformes > Cyprinidae > Puntigrus > Puntigrus tetrazona. The sequence goes on along the minus strand of NC_056703.1, from coordinate 5,952,467 downwards.
AGATATGCACGTTAGACAAAGAGGGGCGAAAGTACCACTATTTAAACAAATAATATGAGGCAAAGCATCTGGAGAAAATCGTGTTTGAGTCTGCATGGACAGCAGGGGGCGCTAGCTTTGCTAGCTTGGCCCTGGACAGAAGCTCATATTCTAGTTTTGAATATAATAGGGCTTTAATGAAATTTAATATTGCTCTCATAAAGCATATGACCATTAATGTGAGTAAAGCTTTGTGCTTAGCCCGAATATCCTCATAATAGGTTTTAAATGACTAAGTTGCAATGGAAAAAAGGCAACGCAATTGCTAATTAGAAGATTCGTTAAGCAAAATGTGACTTCGTTGAGAGCAGATGAGAGCTATCAGAAGACATTTCTTTCTTCTCAAGTGTCACTTGTAAAACATCGCATGCTAGGCAGTTTAAAACATGTTTTATCCTCATTATACATTTTATCTGAAAGACATTATTACCTCGTTTAAAGTCAAGAAGAAACCAGCGATAGCAGAAGTAGAAGTGCGTGTAGTCTCCGTTCTGATGCATCAGCTCAAACAGCTCTGCGTCTAGAATCTAATCACACAGCGAAGAGTGAAAAGATCGGTCACGTGCGTGTTTTACATTTAAAGGCCGTTTTTGGAACAAGCAGTGACTAGGGCAGACGTCTGACCTGGATGAGAGATCTCATGTTGGCGAAGTGTGTGTCCATCGCACCTCCGTGAGGAAAATTTTGATTCATCCTTTTCATTAGTTCAGTGAAGCAACTGAAAGCCATGGCCTCTGAGAGATTCAATAAAAACAAACGAGCAAAGCTGAACAGTGACACAAGCTCAAAAACAGACGAGGAACAGCAGTTTTCTTAAAGACAGGCTCACCGTCATCTAGAATAACCAGCAAGGGAGCGAGCAGGTCACACATGCCCTGGACATATCCAATTTCCAGGTGCTGCCAGATATAACTGCAGAAATGGACAAGTCATTATATGCGTTGGCAATATGAGCTACATCACCACAGCAGGTGTTAATGTGCTTTGAGACGCAGCTGCAATCAAAGAGTTCATGTCTCTATAATAGTCTGGCCACGAGATATGTCTTAATTAAATTTTTTTTGCCGTGTTTTACAGTCTGCTAGGCGTTTTTGTTTGAAGAAATGCATCACAATCAGTGTTGGGTGAAGTTACTTATTCTCTGAAATAGTAAAGTAAGAGATTACTGTTGATTTTTTGGATTTAATTTAAGTACAGTAAACACACTACAGTAAATAAATTATAATAGTACAGTAGTAGACTTATGTCTAAACATATGTCTATTCTACTGAACGTTTTATTCAAAAAGCAATCATGAAAAAATGCATTTCCACAAACATTGATGATAAAAATAAACATTTCTTAAACACCAAAGCAGCATATTAGAATAATTTATAAAGGATCATGTGACACTGACGACTGGACTAATAATGCTGAAAATTCAGCTTTACGGCAATACATTACACATTAATTACAATAAATCAAAATTTTTTAAATAGTAATAAAGTTTCACAATATTACTGTTTTTAAAGTATTTTTGACAGAAAGCAAAACAACTGAAAGCAGAGCATAAACAGTGAAGGCCACTAAAGAAATGCTTTCATTACCTGCACATGATGTTGCGCAGTTTCTCCAAGTTAGCAGGAGTGAAGTACCAGTAATTTCGGTCACAGCGCTGAACGTCTTTATCAATGCGATGCAGATTTAGAGTGTACAGGTCCAATAGCTCTTGCTGCAGTTACAAGGGTGAACAGGTTTATGCAGATAATGTAGTTAACGATACTGAAATAAAAAAATACATCTCTGAAACACGTGCTTACAGAATAAGTGGTGCCTATAGAGGAAACTGGAGATGTAGCTTCATTTTTCTCAGCGTTTACAGCCAGCGAGTCCAGCTGTGGGCAAAGACTCTCCATCTCCGGCTCCTCAGAGTCCATTTCGTCAGAGCCGGGCTTTCCTCGAGCTTCCTCCAGCCTGAGCTCCAGTACAGGTACAGCTGCCTGCTCATTAGCCTTGCTTCTGGGGGAACTCTTCCTTTCCCAAGCCATGGACACTTTAGCTGTAGGAATCTCCTCCATTTCAATTGCAGAAGGAGACTCGTCCGACTCAGTTGCGTCTTGGGCTTCACCCATCTCTCGTGTGCTAAAAGCTTCATGCACCAATGGGACCACAGTCTCCTCAATTACTGGAGCGTTCCTCTGCATTTCTATATGCGTGCTTCTCTTTGAATCATCCTTTCCTTCTCTTTGCTCTGTATCAGTGGATTTGGGGAGAACCGATGTTGCTTTCCTCTTTACTATCGTTCCAGCTCCACTGAGTAAATCACTGGTCTTCATAGTCTTGTTCTCGTTCTCATCACTCGGTTTTAAAGCTCTTTGTGTGCCACGATCATCATCCTTGCATGTCTTGGAGTCTTTGATTATTTCACTGGTTTCCTTCTCTGTATCATCATGCTTTGAAACAGACACCAGTGTGTCAGCTACAACCTTCTGCTCAAGTGCATCCGATACCTTATGATCTTTTGTTACCAAAGGTTCCTCTCGAGTCGCTCTAATATCTTTAATTCCCGTGTGGGACCTTTCAGTGTCCGCACTTACCCGATTCTCATTCATCTTCTGCTCCGGAGGAGTCGATTCCTCGACCTCTGTCACTCGGGGAATTTCAGACTCAGTGCGCCCTGTCAGTGTTTCATTTTCTGATGTCAAAGTCCTCTCTGGAGATTCGCCCACTTCCATTTTGGTCATGCTGCTGCGAGCTGCTTCAGGAGCCTCGGAGGCATCTCTAGCCATTTTCAACCCCTCAGTCTCGACCTCTGACCGCTGGTTCTCTGTGGTCTTCTTGCTTCCCTCTGTTATTGCCACGACTGCATCCAAAGACAACACTTTGCTAACCTCAATCCTACTATATTCTCTCACACCTAGTTTCTCAATCGATATGGACTCACCTTCCTCAGTCACCTTTCCTTCCTCTCCAGATGAACTCGCAAACCTCTCCTTTGATACTGCTAGCTGTGGTTGAGCTTTAAGGCTTGGATCATGTATGGCACTCTCCTCTGTGCTCAAGGAGTCTGACTGACCAGAAGTAACGGAGAAGTTTCTGGAAGAGGGCAGACCGGAGTCTGGAGAACTTGTGCCATTTTGCGGTGTTCCGTTTGTGATTTTGGAAACCTGTTTGGTATCTTCACTCTTGGGCTCGGACTCGATCTGGTCGACCTCTTCAACAGACTCAAACACCTGGAAAAACAAGACAAACGGAAAAAAGCTACTCCAGGGGAAGGGGTTTAGGGAAGTGAAGAACTACCAGGAAAGAATGAGGAACATCAGGAATGAGGAATAGTTTAAGGGAATAGTTCATCCAAAAATGATGAACTATTTACTCACCCTCGAGTAGTTTCAAACCTGTACGAATTTCATTGTTCTAGTTTGCAGTTTGTAACTAGGCTGTTTTGGGTCACCATTGTCTTCCATAGTACAAAAAAGTCATTGGTGACACAAAAGAGCCTGGTAACAAACTTATATCAAAATATCTTCTTTTGTGAACAAAGAAATTCATACATATTTGGAACTACTCAAGGGTGAGTAAACGCTGACACAATTATCATATTTAGGTTTACTATTCCTTTACAGAAATGTCAACTTCTACAAATATTCATATAATGGCCACAGCATCGGTCTGAAGCTTACTTGAGTACTGCTGCTGGAGTCGCTCTGCAGCCTGGAATCTCTTTGCCTGCCTGAACTACAGCTCTGCGAAGACTGAATGACAAACAAACACAACACATCCCTAAGTAAATACTACATAAAACCAAAAGCAAACCTTTCGGTCTGGACTGGAAGTCTTCAGAGCCTGCCAACAATGCATTTTGGTCTTAGAAGGTCACTCTGAGACACTCACCTCATTACTGATGGTGGAGTCACGGTGCATTATCCTCTGTGTGGTGCTGTCTATACTCGCCCCAGACGAGCACTTGGCTAATGCCACAGCATGCTGTTCTTTTTCTCTCTGCCTAACAATGGCCTCACACCCCAGCCATTCGCTCATTGTCTGCTCGTAGCACGCGCGCATCTGCTCATCCACCTGCAGAGTTGAGAGTATAAGAGGCGGCAACATCTTACAATGAAATCCACTCACAATGGAGCAAGCGCTTTGAATCCAATGCGTCTAGAAATCCAATTAATCTTGCTTTTGACTAAAAAAACGAAATACTTGTTGCTTTTATCAAATGTAAGGAAATCAACTGACTGGATGGTATATTTGCCTACTGCAGGGCAATCACTGGAAGTCTTTAATGGTCACATTATTTTTGCAGTTTAAAGTCGTTGCATGAAAAACACTGCGTATTCTATGGATTTTCTATGCACAATTCACATAAAATTCTTTGGGAGGATGGTTTTAACCAAAAAAACGCACTAACCTCTTTTCTCTCAGCCTCAGACATCCCAAACTGGTAATGGCCGAGCAGGAAAGGCCAGACCTCTTTTCGCAATGAAGGCTCAACTCCACCGAAATAAACTAGCCGCAGTAACTCTTTCTCCTCATAGGTCTGCAAAAAAGCAGGTACTGTACACACCGACTGACTTCCAAGCACAAAATGGTACAAATGGTCATTCGTGTGTCATTTTACTATCAATCTATTCATTTGTATTTGAATGGTTTTTAGTGTTTTTAAAAAGGAGTTTGTTATGCTTATCAAGGCTGAATTTATTTGAAGAAATTTTATATTGTGAAATATTATTACAATGTAAAATAGTAATTTTCTATTCGAATATACATTAAAATCTAATGTATTACAGTGATGCAAAGCAGAATTTTCTGAATCATTACTCCAGTCTTCAGTGTCACGTGATACCTTCAGAAATCATTCTAATATGTGATTTATTACCAGTGCTGGAAACTGTTGTGCTGCTAAATATTTTTGGGAAGCTGTGATTCTTTTTCAGGATTGTTTGATGAATAAAAAGTTACAAAGAAGAGCATTTTTCTCTTTTAAAATAGAAATCTAATATAGTTGAAAGGTTTGGGGTCAGCACATTTTCATTCGTTCTTTTTCTGAAAGAAATTAAAAGTTTCATTCAGCAAGGATGCGTTAAATTGTTAAAGTGATAAGTGATAGCAAATATTTATATAGTTAAAAAAAAACTAATTGTGTTTTTTTACTTTTTACTCAACAAAGATTATTGCAGTTTCAAATAAATATTTGGCAGTACAACCGTTTGTCAACACTGATAATTCTTATATTTAATCAGCATATTAGAATGATTTCTGAAGGATCATTTGAAAAAATGCAGCCTTTATGAGCACAAGAAATGCAGCCTTAAATACACATATATATATATATATATATATATATATATATATATATATATATATATATATATATATATATATATATATATATATATATATATATATATATATACATATATATATATATATATATATATATATATATATATATATATATATATATATATATATATATATATATTTGGATATGTATTTTTATTTTTATTTGTATATATATATATATATATATATATATATATATATATATATATATATATATATATATATATATATATATATATTGGTTTGCCTGTTTAGACCATAAATTAGTTTGCCAGTATAAGCACACTAATGATCACAGCCATAAGGGTACTTCTGTATAGATTTTACATTGATTTGCACCCTTTAATGCCGCCACTCTGGCACTCAGGCTCTCAACATTAGTCATCCAAACATATTGTTTCTGTGATGAGAATGAGAGAACTGTGATTAGGGACAAATGAATATTAATGAGTGCCTGTTGAAGACGCTCATTTAAACGTGTCTGTTTTGGACCCCAGGCAGGGTGTGTGTGTGTGCACCTGATATTTTTTTTTACGTTATGGGGAGCAAATGTCCCCACAAGGATAGGAATTAAATTTTGTAAATTTTCACCTTGTGGGGACATTTTTTAGGTCCCCTTGAGGAAACAAGCGTCTAAAACATACAGGATGTTATTAAAATGGCGGTAGTTTCCTAGGTTTAGGTATTGGGCAATAGTTTGTACAGTATAAAAATCATTACGTCTATGGAGAGTCCCCATAAAACACGGAAATGCAACACGCGTGTGTATGCATGCTTACGCTGCAGTCTTGAAGAAACGTCTGCCACACTTCTGTGGTGAGGCCTCTGTAGGCGTCACTGGGCACATCTGGCTCCACAATAGAGTGATTGACGAGGCCAGACAGGTGAGTGCGTACCGTGGACAGGTGACGGCAGTACGCCAGCCCTGAGAGGGCAAAATATGTGTGTGACTGATTGAACAAGAGAGACACTTGAGAATGTGAAGGTCGCCTTTGATGGAAAAAGATGGTGTTGTGAGACTATAAATTTATGAGTAATGGATACAAACATCCATAGAAAGCCCGAGAGATGATTTGGTTCTTCATGTTGTCACACAGCAACTTCAGTGGGGCCCTGCAAATAAGATAATATATACTTTTTAACTTAAACATATATTTAACAATTATTTAATTTATTTCATATTTATATTTACTTTTGCACAGAACATCTATAGGCTTTATATATAAACATGGCGTTACTTGAGCATTAAACAATACCCAATTATAATTTTTGGACAATCATAATATTTTTTATTAAATATAATTATTTAGAATATAAATTATATAAATATAGGCATGTAAATGAAAATATTTTCAAAAAAAAATATACAGTATTGGTGTGTATTGATACATAATATATGCATATATATATATATATATATATATATATATATATATATATATATATATATATATATATATATATATATATATATATATATATATATGTGTGTGTGTGTGTGTGTGTGTGTGTGTGAGTGTGTGTATATATATATATATATATATATATATATATATATATATATAAAATAAATATACATAGTACACTTACATATGTAAACAGAAACATATATTTTGGATGCGATTAATCATTTGACAGCACAAAAAACCCACAATAATAATAGTCATTGCAGTAGTTACATTTCTACCCAAATTAATTGTATAATCTGCTTTGTGACTGAGATGCAGGTTTCTATTCCTATCTAATTTAATTACTCAAAATTGATTATTCAGTTTTTCATTCTGTCATTGTACCTTTCATGATTGCATCCATTGGGCGGAGCTCCATCAGAAAAACTACTCTGTGAACAGGAAGAGCAAGACGATTTCCTTGGAGTTGGGTGCCACATGTTTGCTCCCTGATCTATCAATTCCGGTGCCACTAACAGACAAACACACACAGAGAAATCTGATTATGCATTGAACATCTGGATGTAAAATGAACCTTAAGTAGCCAAAAGCAGAGCAACAAGAACCCACTATTACACCCAGCTTAAAACAAAAGAGAAAAATAATATCAGTCTGCATGGATTTAATGAAGTAATAATGGCTGCCGTGACACTCAAAATTAACAGGATCACATTACAGGTCAGATTTAAAAGCCACTGTTACTGTTACAAACACGTATGATCATTATATATTAAACACAAATTTCAAGTCTACACCGTTAGCCCACAATTAACAAAGGATCACTGAATTTCACTGGAGCAGGACTCCTGAGCAAAACAGAAAACTCACACTGGAATCTAAGCGATCGCTTGCAGACGTAGAGGCCATAAAAGCAAGCATAAACCAGCAAGAAGTCGGCGCGTCAGACAGACACACGAACACATAAATGACTGGTGACAGGGAGAATTACAGCTGAGCTCAGGGGAGGACGGGGACTCTCCCGGGGAGCTGCAGTGGTGCTTTGGTATCACCAGCGTCTGGCGTTTAGGAGGCCACAGCCCTCTCGAGTTCAGGGAGAGAGATCGGGCCAGTGAGAGATGGGAGGAGTGGGTAAAAGTCACTGTAATGAGTCAAAACATCTCCGTAAAACCAAAGGAATGATTACGACGGATGGTACATATAAACGGATAAAAACCAAAATGACAAACAACACTTGGATACAAGAGGCCCTTTTTTCTATTATTCGCTTCTAAAAGCTGATATGAACAACAGCCGTACCATGATGGGGAAACAAGGCTCAAGAGCTTGTTTGATAACCATTTAGTCTCTTACCAAATTCTGACTGGCTGTGTGGGAAAACAATGCGGAAGACATAATCTGTTGCTTCTTCCTCTTCTTTGTCTGAGACGGAGTCCGAGGATCCCTGTGGACATCTCTTCTTCAGCTTGGGAAATACTTTACCCTGGAACAAGAAAAGCGAAGCGTCAGTTCGAGATCCATGCAGTCTGGAACAATTTATTCATTCCGTTTATAATTCATTTGTAAGACACTAAATCAATTGCAATTGACGGATTAATCAATCAAGACAAATTGCAGCACAGCGAGAGATCGTAACTGATCTAAATGTTATGGTGAAGCAGGCGTATGTACCGGATCCCCTGAGGCTCGCCGGCGAGCTATTGAGGAGGAGGAACCAAATACTGAACCATCCCGGCGACCCTGGTCCAGGAGATTCCAAAACCATCGCAATGCTGAGATATCCCGTGTGAGCCTGCTGGAGCGTCTTGGTCCGGTATATCTCCAGCCTCGATCTCACCAAAGGATGCTGGCAGAGTTCCGCTGTCAGAAGCCAATCGCTTTCCTGTATATCCCACTAGGAAGTCTCTTGCTCTCAACCAAGGCTACATTTTTTCAGATACAGTAATATTGTGAATTATAAGTGTTTAAATTGGTTTTAAAATTGCTTATTTATATCTGTGGTGGCAAAGCTGAATTTTCATTCGTTACATGTCACATGACCCTTCAGAAATTACATGTTTACGAAACATTTCTTATTGTTATGAATGATTTGCTGTGCAACTTAATATTTTTGTGGAAACAGTAATACGTTATGAATTCTTTAACGAAAAAAATGACGTTTTTAATGTTACTTTTGATTATTTTAAGGCATCCTTGCTGAATAGAAGTACTGATTTCTTTTAGTAAGAAACTGTACTGTACTGTACTGAGTGTAATGTATGGAGCGATTGTCAAAATATACAAAAACAATTAAAAACCCTGTCATTTCTGTGTCACATAGAACAGAGTTGTCTTAGACTACAACAGAAGATGCTAATAAAAATACTTGGTCAACTAATGGCAATGTTTTACAAAGTTACAATTGCACAAATGCTGAAAAGTTTTAATGATACCATTCCCCCATTATACTAATGGAAGAACCACCAATTGTCAGCCTGTGCATAATTTAGATATTTCAGAAATTGGAGCAAGTGCACAGTAACATTACAGATCACTTTCTTACCTTTCCTCTCTGGGACCACAGCGGCGGGTCTAACTGACCGTGAGGCAGCAGACCATTTTCCAGACAGGAGAGGAACTGTAGGAGGTGACCACCACGAGGAAAACGAAGTGGAGGCCTTTGAATCCCATCCTGACTGACCAGAACCACTGTTCCCCCACAGTCCACTGCAGACAAAAATACACACGCTATAGGATTAATATAAAACAACGTGATATGTTCATTGACATTTAAAAGTCTCTCGCTATCACATATGTTACTAGGTTAAATACTTGAACTTTTCTGTGCCATGCAAAACATTTCCGCACTTAACTCCTATCAGAATCATATAATATTCTTAATATTAAAGCCACGACACAGTCTGTACAACAAGGAATCATTCATTGCCATTATAAGCAGAATTACATTGCTTTATAATTTGAGTAAAGCCTCGCTTTAAATTCTCATCTCTCTGCAGAAGCAATTATGTTCTGATTAATTCTGCTCTCTCTCATCGGTCCGCTGGTCTTGTGCTCGGATGAATATGAAAAGGGCAAGTACAATTGAGGATATTGGCTGAATATTTGAGTACACCCAAGTGGATTTACTTCACCAAAAGAGACTAGATACTGATTAACGTTAGATATGCTTTTAGCCTTCAGAACCTCTGTAGGGTCTGTGAATGTTGGAGAATTTTGTACCATTATATTGCGGTTACATTATTTATTGGGGTGTGCAATGTAATTATTTTAGATTTTGACCAATCTTATTATGTCCTCGTAATAATGTTAAAACTACAGCAGTGACTACCTATTAGATGACTGTGGCTGGTCAAACTATATAATGTGTCTCTATCATGCGTCTTTCATTTTATATATATATATATATATATATATATATATATAAAAATATTTTTTTTTTATTTTTTCCCAATTTGGCGTCTAATTATATATATATATATATATATATATATATAAAAATATTTTTATTTTTATCCCAATATATATATATATATATATATATATATATATATATATATATATATATATATATATATATATATATTATTTTTTTTTTTTTTTCCTTTTCAATTTGTGCATGATATTCCATTTCTTTAAAGTGGTACTTTCGCCTCTTTTAAACTTAAACAATTGGGAAAAAGATGAGGTACAAGTCAGTATATTACATCTGTGCATTCAACAGCAGCCTAATAAACCTACTGCTAACCGTCTTTCATTAATGTTAATCAAACAACAAAAGAGAGAAAATCACTCACACATCTTGACTGATTTTTGGCTGTTTGATGCAATACTGTGTTTTCATGTTATAGGTATAATATCACTAGTGCATCTCAAAATAGGGAAGATTGCAATTTAATTCACTGATCGTGATTTTGTGTGATTAGACTGTGATAACTCTCTCCTATTGTATATAAATTATTAAAACAACTCTGTCAGAATTATGGCCAAGTAAGAAACTGTGCGTCATGTGGGTGCCAGTTGGATGTTTTTCAACCTGGCACAATGTCTCCTACCCTGCTGATGACAGTGCAAGTACACAATCTCCTCAAGGCGGATTGTCATGGCATAGTCCCAGTAAACACTGCAGAAAAACAGGTGAGACCAACATAACAGTGAATAACATAAACCATAAAACATAAAATACAAATGCTTACATCCCAGTGATTCAAAAAGTTTTTAATTAAAATCAATACATGCATTACTTTGTTTTGTAACGTTAAACCTTAATCCACAGAGCTTTTGTTTTGGTGCAAATCTCCTGGTTCAAATAGCTTTTAAACATTAATTCTCTTTTTTCTTGACAATGAACTTTCCCTGAAATGCGTTACGTTTGCATCCCTGTATTATGGCGGATTTACATTTAGTCATTTAGCAGACTTACAAATGAGGACTATAGAAGCATTTAAAACCAGCAAATACAATAGAGGGTCAAGGATGTGTGTTTTTAAAAGGAGATAGATAAAATAGAATTAAAACTGATAGTGCTAGAGTTAGATAGTCAAATTAAGATGGAAGAGACGCCATTTCTAGTAGATGGCTAAAGGCTCATCTGCTCGGATTGGTTCGAGCAGGTCATTCCACCAGGTGTGAACGGTTAATGAAAAAGTCTGTGAAAGTGATTTTGTGTCTCTTTGGCATGTCAATGCATTGTTCATTTACAGAACGCAAGCTTTTAATACATTACATTGCATCGTGTCCCGTGATGCCCGAAGAGATCACTCACACATCACATTTTGCAAAAAGTACAAACTATTGCTATTTATTCTAGTCCCACCTCTTCTCATAGTCGAGATCTCCCATGGAGCCGTTCATTAGCTGATTTGGCGTCCATTTCAGAGTCATGCAGTCGGCCGTCTGGTGCAGAGAGAGGTACCCTGGGATTGCTTCCATATCATCCCTCTGAAAGCGCCACAACAGAAGCCCACGTTATGAAGCAACTACAAATCTATAATCAATGTAATAAATTCTGCTCACACTAATAGCTTTATTTACATTAATATAATCTTTACATAAAATATGCAGTCAGAAATAATCCCCTAAAGATCTGCGGTGATTGACGGTTGTATAATGCATTATTTACCGGCTGCACCAGTACGTTGTTTTTGCCGAACAGGAGAGTCGCTCTGGAATTCTGATGAAGAGACTCCACATAGTCTCTGGCTGAGGGGGAGGGAGATGGCCTTTCATCCATACTACTACTGGAGTGTCTTTTCTGAATCTGAACACAAACGTGCGGACATTATTAAGAACTGAGGGCAATCGCTAACCTAATATGTTTCTACACCAGCAACTAATGTAACCAGACAGCATGCAATTAAAGTGATAAACCCTAGCAAACAAAGTGTTACAGGATCTATTCATCTTATTTTCCTAATAATGCGCCACTACATCTACCTGTCTGAGGTGGACAAATGTGTGGCCGCTGGTGAGTCATTAGATGTATGCATACGTCTCCTCTTTCATATATCAAAAAGGCACTCGGCACCAAAAACTGGACTGGCAGATTTTTGCAATAAAAATACATCAGAAAACAAGCCCGGAGTGCAGCGCTAGTCAGATCTATCAGAGACCAAAAACAAGCGCCGTGCGTGCTGCTGCTGTGTGGGTGTTGGCGATGACCAGAGAGGGTGATCACTCAGGAATCTGACGGCTGCGTTGGGTAATGGAGCTGGGTAATGATGTGAAACATATCTCTTGAGTGGAGGTTCGTACTCTCCTCAGAAACAGCGGCTACGCTCAAGCACACAGACCACAGCATGACTCTTATGGACCACAACTCTCTCCAGAAGCCCGTGAGGAAGTGAACTGCGCTGATTTCGAAGGCTAAAACCTCATCGAACAACGGCAAATAAACAAACTAAAAGGTCTTGCCCTGAAATATTGAAATGTCATGCTTTATCTATGTTCTGCAGTCTGTTGTGGTGGAAAACCGATTACACAAGGTGCTCAAAGTACTGGTGCGTAACGCTTAAAAACAAGCTCTATTGGCTGTCGCTATGTATTATGGCTTCAATGTGACGTGCGATTGAATGATTATAAACTGCTTTTGACCTCTGACATTTCCTTGAGGCAACATCAAGTGAATTTGAAATGACCTGAACTTTCAAGTTTGAAATGGCACTTCCATCTCGTTCAAATGGACAAGAGCCTTCAATTTTGCTAATTGCGAACAGCCTGAGAATATCAGTGCATCTCTTATTTTTGGCCTTTTTTAAGAACGTATCATCTTAAATATTGTGTAAAGTGCCATTACCCAGATTTCTAAAATCAGTAAATCACCCTGCACATAACTTTGATGACATTTCTGCAATATCAGCACTAAACAGAAGTGCACGTTTATTTACAGTTGCACATTGAAATGAGAAAAAGTATTTAAACCCATTAATATAATCACAGGTCGCTCACACAGAGGGCAGGTCTCTTTGTGGGAGAGTCTTGTCGGCAATGGCCACTGTGAATACGGTGCCTTTGCACCAACTCGTCAGCTGAGGGATCTGTCCAGAAATGATCTGCCGTCTTCATTTTGGTATACTCCAATGCACACGGGCCCACTGAAGAAGAAATAAAGTTAAAGTTAAACACACATTATCTGCACAACGCCAGGAATGCAAAAGAGACAAGACTGCTCAGTCCGAAACCTAGCGAGCTGCCTCCCTGAACAGACAGCAGCAGCATCCCCTACTTCAGTGAACGATTTAAAACCTAATTAGCGCAACTGATTTCAATAGAATTTGATTTACCATGTTGCTAAGCTAATGGCCTGAAACTCTATGTAGAACAAGGATGTTGGGTCAAGTAGTAAATTTAACAAATGGATAATTTAAAATAACATAATATACAAATTCATTATTTACTAATATTATGCATTTCGGTATAAAACATTTCTCTTGACCACTAGCTTTGAGTTTTAGAAAAAAAATTAGCTGATCACTGACTTCACTAGGTTTTAAAAAGCACGTCACCAGATTGCAATGGAAGTCCATTTCTGCCACTGAATTTAAAAAAACACTTTTTTTCTGAATATAAACTCTGATATAAACTCTAATTACGAGCACTAAAGTCAAAATTGCGAGATATAAAATCGCAATTACGTGAAAGTCAGAATTCAGAAATCACATGAGTTATATTTGTCAGAATTTAGTTTTTTTTTCTCAGAATTATGAAATATAAACTCGCAATTTCGAGTTATAAAGTCCAATATTGAGCAGAAAAAAAGATTGACAAGTTCAACTTTATATCTCCCAATTCTGCCTTTATACCTCGCAATTTACATTTCACAATTCTGAGAAACAATTTTGATAGAAATGCGAAATACAGTCGCAATGACCTTTTTTCATTTAGTGACGCAAATAGGCTTCCACAGATTGCATTAAGAATGAGAATGATTAAGAAAAAGCATGCCTACCTAACAAAGAGGCGAGGATAGGGCCGTCCACAGGGTCCATTAGGATAGCCTCCTTCTCATAAAACTTACTGAAACAACATTAAAAGTCACTTTAATTAATATAAATGGAAGCTGGAGGGTTGGATTGTACCTGAAAGAAACTGATCAAGCTTGCTTTCTCTTCATATCTCTATGCCACCTCTCTCACCTGCTGTTTTCCACAAGGTACAGCACGATCTTGTCTAGCACTTTCTCAATGAGGGCAGTGTGGATCCATACATGTCTGACGGCCTGAGGTGAGAAGTTTGGGACTTTGGGCATCTTTCGGCTGCTTTCGCTGTATGAGAGAGACTGACTTCGTCTGAAGTAAAGAACAAAGGTCAATAAAACATTTTTTTGTAGATACTTATGCGTTTTGATTAAGTTTTATCCACTAGGTGGTTCTACCGAGCATATTACTCTTTCCAGGAATAGTATTTCCTGGCACTTTGCCCGTGGACATATGCTGGTGGTATTTATGAGCTGCAGAAAGCAAATACGCTTTCGCTTTATTGTGTTTTTAAACGAGTCTGAGTCGTGTTGTATTGGTGGAGATTACAAAGTCTGTTCTCACTTGCTCTCAAAGACCAGTTCCAGCTCCTGGGCTTTTCTGCACAGCTCTTCAGCTGGAGGGAAGCTTTTGCCCACTTTGGTGAAGAGCGCAGCTATCTTGTTGCTTCGTAGGAAACCGGCAGCTCTCCGCTTCAACCCGTGAAGCACACAGGCTTCGACAGCAGCTAAAGACACATTTACACAGGCAAAAATGGGCATGAAAGGCTTTTTGTGTATCTGAGAAACAAAAATGGGATTGCTAAATAGTGAACATGTGGAAATAAACACTTTCTATGTACTCATCCAGAAATTACACCACTGTTAATAATGTTTGAGGTCAGTGAGATTTATTTTAAGCGAGTAATACTTTTACTCGCCGAAGGGTTTACTAAACAGATCAAAAGTGACAGTGAAAACATTTCTAATGTTACGAAAAGGTGACAATTTCAAATAAACGCTGAACATTTCGTTCAAAAAGAACGATATTTATCAGAGAATTCAGAGAAATTCAAATGTAATTAAATACAAAAAATGTATCATCAATAACAAAATATATTTCTAAATATTACAACTAAATAAATGAGGCTTTGGTGAGTATAAGAGATTACTTTCATAAACATAAAAAAAATCTTTAAATATACTTTAACCAATGGGTAGTCTACATATTCATGCATACTGTATTTTTAGCAGGGGATAATGTACAGTAAGCTGGGGCAAAACAATCCCTGATTGTACAGTGTAATTCTTGTTTTTGATCACATAAACTAAAAGACAATATTAATCAAATCAGCAATTATTTCATGTTGCGAAAAGCTATGCATGAAAATTATACATGAAGTGTCAATTATACAGTTAAGCTGTAATTATACAAATGCATTTGAACTGAGAATACCGCATCCGACCGGTCAAAATCTAAACATCTAGCCATCTAGACAGTTCGCAAAAAACACGTATGTAGAGCCAGACAGAGAAAGACAGCGAGATGGTACACAAATACGCCGTGGACTACGTGGCAGTGCCTGCAGAGCTGATACTGAAGCTCTCTCAGGACTAATCTTGTGAATCTGCTCGGATGGGGTCGGGGGAAAGTCTGTGTAACCATGGAAACCGTCACTGATGGAGCACTTGTGCTCATTGTGAGCTGGGCAGGGCTCTGGAACAACATCAGCTGATTTATCTCTCTGCCTCTTTCCTCATCCTGTCCTTTCCAGTCGTTTCATCTGTCCAGTGTGTCACATTTTGTTCTATTCAGCAGACAGTCTCAATAGTTAGTCTTTCTCATCTAAATCCAGCACTTTATGACACTTTCTCTCCTCTCCTGTGCTGTTTATTATCTCTAAAGTCTCCTGCTCCGCCAGCGTCCATCTCCTGATTTCTGTTCTAGTCAGACTGCAACGCCCGAGAGATAAACCAGTCTGCGGCTCAGGTTAAAATCTCTTAACAATTCAGAGAGATGCACATCCGTACAAACGCAGCAGCCGCTTTCATCTGATGCTGTATTCATCGCTCCTCTTTGACCAGCCTAAATGGATTCACGCCGAAGAGAGAACACAGATCAAAATGAGAAGGTGAAATGAATAAGCAGTGGACGCACGGACCATCAAACAGGTTCAAAAGGTCTTTAACATGTTTCTAAAGACACATTAACTAATGAGAGGATCCTTAGTTCGTTTTCAATAACAGAATCTTCTTTTAACCCACCATCGTGTCATTCAGGACTCTTATTATCGCCGCTTCCACAAAAAGAAGTTGTTTACAGAAGCCTCGATTTATCGAAAATGACCAAATGCTTCATTAAAGTGATAACACAACAGCAAACAAACAAATTGTAAAGTTGTCATTCAATTGAAAGTGTCCTCTCAAATCTTTTTAAGCAAGATCTCGAGACATAATGCAACGATTTACATTTCTTAATTGATCTCATCAAGAATTGATGTTTTTATCTGCACTA
Source organism: Puntigrus tetrazona (assembly GCF_018831695.1). NCBI lineage: Eukaryota > Metazoa > Chordata > Actinopteri > Cypriniformes > Cyprinidae > Puntigrus > Puntigrus tetrazona. The sequence goes on along the minus strand of NC_056703.1, from coordinate 5,935,729 downwards.
TACTGTTGATCAAAAACACAGTGATATTGAGTGATGAACAATATTAGCAATAAAACAATAAGGATTTCTATCGCGATATATTTTTCCCTGTGCCATGAACAATCCCATTAGAAAGCTTTTTACTTTCTATAGTAACACTGCTTCTTGGTATTGTGGCAGACGAAATGGATTTAAAATGCGTAAGAAAGGAGAATTAGTTATTAAGCTAAAGCATTTGCATTAATACTAAACGTGGTTTATCATAAGTGATTATCATAATATGTGATACTGTATTTGGTTCATTGGTCATATTTAAATTTTATACATACTATACATACTATAGGTTGCTCCAGCTTTTACAGATGTTACTGTTCTTGTTAACAAACTTAAACTTATGCAAAACAAAAACAAAAGCAACCACTACTAAATCTGGAAATCTGATTATTTATTTATTACATATTTCTCGCCCCTATCCGGACACTTTAGGCGCGGATGCAAAGTAGGCCTCGGTTATTTTAATTTCCGACTGATTCTCAATTCAGTCGTTTTACCGCGAGAGTGAAACGACGAATCAGTATGCGAGGAAAACGAATGCAGCTTCATCCCAAAGTGAAATGAGACGAAACGCGCAGAGACGGAGAAAGAAAATTATATTCCTGCCGGATGCGTTTCCAAAGCAATACTCAGAGCAACAAACAAGCCCCGCGACTCATTCGGTTTGAGGAAATGGCAGAGGGAGCAGGAGGCCACCCCCGACCCTGATCTCAAACGCTCATTAAAAATGTAATCATGCCACCGGTCCTAATGGTTTCTAATCACGCTGTCACAGTGCGAACGAAATGAAACCGGGATATATATATATATATATATATATATATATATATATATATATATATATATATATATCGATCCCTTCCACTGCCGCTGACCAGCACTTTACTCTGCAACATAATGACGTAAAAGTGTCCGGGTGACGAACGGCGTGCTTTTAAAGCCACGCGTAGATTAGAGGCAAAATTAAGAGACGTCTCAAAACCCCACAGAACTGCGCACAGTTGATAATAGTGTCCCATATCTGCGATGATGAGAAATGTCAGTGTTGACATTTCCATCTGTGGTGTGTAAACATCGCTATAATCACGATGGCTAATTACTCCCCCATGGGCAGCCAGCGGAGTCTGGCTACCCTCCATTCATCTCCTATTATCTGCCAGTGCTCCACTAGAAGAAGCAGTAACGTTACACCATTACAGTGTTAGCATACACACTCCTAATGCAATTCATCCATTACGCCGTTCTTTCTTTTCTCCCCCGGTATCCTTGCTTTTGTCTTGATTTGGCTGAAAAGTGCCCAGAGGAAAATGCGTGTCGCTCAGAGGTCGCTCTTTCTTAGTTCAAGAGTTCACGATGATTCTTTCATCATTTACTCTGATGCGTTCTCCTGTGGAATACAATTTCTTTAAACAACGGATATTTTTGGTTTATGCTATGAAAATCAGTGGTATCCAAACCGACAGTGGACCCAACTGAGCGAACGGCTACGGATAAAATCCACGGGAGAAATAAAAGTGTATACAGATTTGGAACAACAAGGTTGAGAAAATAATATAATTTAAATGCATTTTGAAGTAAATCATCTCTTTTGTGATTACTAAGCAGAAATAAAAGACACAAATCGGACCCTGGCCCTGTAATTTTTAAATTAATTTTTTTAATTCATGCATCAACTGAAAGCACCAAAAATAAGCTTTCCACTGATGTACGGTTAGGATCAGACGATATTTGGCTGAGATACAACTAAAAATTTGGAAATCCGAGGGTGCAAAAACACAATATTGAGGAAAACCGTCTTTAAATCTATCCAAATTAATTTGGTATTACCATATTACTACTCAAAAATTAAGTTTTGATGTATTTACAGTAGGAAATTGACAAAATATATTCATGGAACATGATCATTACGTAAAAGAATAAAACCAGCGCTATGACAAATTTTGTGGTCCAAGGTCACAAATGAGAAAACCGTTTACACAAAGAAGACTGAATTTATTGTTATTATTGTTATCATTATTATTGTTAAACAAAACCGAAACCACAAAAAATGTATTACTTGAAATAAAGAAAAGAAATAACTTTTATAACCAATTTTCCCCAATTTTTATTAAGGTTTTAGGTCAAAGTAATAAATAACTATAAATGATAAGCTGGCAAAAATATATGTATACTATCTAAAGATAAAAACATGACTAAAACTTAAAATTAAAATAAATAGAAAATATTTCAAAATATTAAAAACATTTTTAATTATATTAATAAAATTTGAATAATATTATAATAATTAACTAATTACATTTATTAAAACTAGACTCTTTTTTAGCAGACTTCAATTTAATCCCACTGCTGATGAAATATTAAAAAGATCTCATCTGGGATTTTTTCCTATAGTTGCTTCTTCCGCGACCTGTTGTATTTTAGCCAGATGAGGTTCAGCGATGTGGCAGGAGACAGTTGAGAGGACTCGAGATAGAGTCAGAGCAGGGCAGAAGAGAGTCACGACGAATCAGTACTCAGTGAATTACTGGAGAATAAACAACTGCTTGAAACCAGAAACCAGCAATGCGCACAGGCCCTATAATCATCTACCGAATCCCACTGCCACTGCAGGAACATAATAAAACGAGTTCACGAGGCCATTAATCAAAAGCTATTTTGATTGGGCGTTATTCAGAAACGACGCAGCGTGGCTAAAGAAATAAGCTCCGCTAGCTGTTTCCGCAAGGTTCTGTTGATCCTGTCCTACACCGTCGAGACACTTTTGAAAACAATAATCGCTTGGATGCAGAGTCTAATTTACACACATTGCAAACCTGCCAGCAGCGTTTGACCCCTCGCAGAGCTGTGCTGATTAAATTCTAGGGAAGGTGATACGGTTGCCAGAATCCTGGAGTAATAAAAGCTGTTTAGAAAACGTAAAAGTGAATAAAAAAAACTAAACAGGCCTACAAAGCCTTCACCTAAGAGGCTGAACACGACCTGGCAGACGCTGGATTATTAATGACGACTCATTTATTCTTTATTATCATGTCGTGCTACATTGACATGATGCATGTCTGAGTACTTTATTACGTGGACAGATTTTCTGCTGACAAACAGCGGGCGGCACTTACCGCGACGCGATCAATTACACATTCATTTACTGCTCCATATACGTTAAAATTGCCACTTTATGTTAATTTAGATTTAATAAACATCACGCTACTCTCCGACATTAATGCGCTTGGCGCTTTTCAAGCCCTGTTAAATGCCGAATGTTCGCTCTAACTGGAAATCAGCCAAACCATCGTGCCGCCCGGTTTTTTTGGCAGAAACACAGCTGATGCCCAGAGCCTCCCGTGGAGAAATAAAATATCTTTAATATTTCAATTGTTTGTCTTTGAATTAATAAATGGATTGAGAGCAAAAAGAAAATTCTTCGCCATCGCAGAAATAAGCAACATTTTAAAACGTTGTTAAAAAGCTGTTTTATAATGCAATTACATTTCTAAATACTACTGCTTTTGCAGTATTTTTAAATCAAATAAATGCAGACTTTACAGACAATTTACAGAAAGATTACAGACGAGTTTTTACAAGATGTTACTTTTAACTAAAGTGTAGTTTTGCTATGCACTGTTAACCTAATGTGCAAATATTTGTGATAAATTTAAATAGTAAACATAGTACTTATAATTTTACACAGTATAAAATAAGCATAACCTTTTGAAGGTTTTAAATAAAATCTATTGTGGAGCCTGCAGAGCTCAATACACCTTTGTTGGGTCACCATTGGTCTGTTTTGGGTCACCATTGACTGCCATGGTCATTTTTTCCTACTATGGAAGTCAATGGTGACCAAAACAGCCTGCTTACAAACTTTCTTCAAAATTCGTACAGGTTTGGAAATACTCCAGGGTGAATAAATGATGACACAGTTTTCATTTTTGGGTGAACTATTCCTTTAAGAACACCCTTGCATTAGTGTTAACTATTTTTTAGTAATTTGATGCAAAGGTAATATATATTAAGGATAGAGTTATAAATGTACATACGTTTGAAAGGCAACCACTTGTGAAATGGGTCTGACAAAACATTTCAGCCAAACATTTGAATGTTCAGTGACTTACCACAGAATGAGACAATATGGCTGCTGTCTTCATGAACAAACTTCCTTGTGACCGCTTCCTCCATGATCTGCTTGACCTGGGAGACACGGAGACACAACAGAGGCATAAAGCATGACGAGCTAAACCAAACGCTGTTCTACGGCTTATGTGATGTTCCCGTGATTGGTGAATGGGTCTTATGAATGTATTCTCTCTCGCAAGCGCCATCAAACCCTCAAAGCTGAAAAAAAACCCTCTGCAATAATTACCAGGAAGGAGAGAGTGTATTCGAGGTGAGCAGCAAGAATGCAGACCGTGATTCACGACCCCTGACTATTAAGAGGAAAAGGAGAAATCGAGAGTTGGCAATGCGTGGTTTACGCACAAAGCACTTCCTCTTCGTGACTGTAGATGGTGGAGCCGTTTAAATAAAACCGCAGTCTTTACAATAAGTCTTCGCTAGACCGCAGTGCACACACCTGCACGTATATACAAAGAAATACAGATTCAACGGATAATCAAGAGACTTTGTGACTTTCGGTGAGGTAAGACCGAGACTGTGCGCAGTCGGAATCTAATGATAAGCCAGTTTCAATGAGAGAGCGACACAAATCACACAAAAACACTCATACCCTTCACTTGCGTAAAAGCTGTTTTCTTAACAACCTCTAGTTTCTCCAGCATGAAAGGGTCTGGCTGAAAGCAATTAGGTTGCTGATTGGCTTGAGGAAGTGGCTAATGAAAATTTCCTGCTATAAGTGCGTTTCCTGATACACTGAACAATGACAACAAAGTGAGGGCAGGAGAAATGTGAAAGAGACCCTGGGTTATGCAGTGTTTTACACGGTCTTGCAATCTTGAAAGGGGTTCGACAGCCTCGTGTTGTCTTTGCTTATTAAATATTAATGGATGTCTCATAGATGCAGAAACTGTCATGCACTTTTCAGCGTTAACATCAAAAAAATGTCAAACGGTGTTGACAAACGCTCCTCATTGCTTTCCTCCTTTTTTGTCTTAGTTTTTATTTTTCTTCAGGCAACCAGAGTGCATTTTCTTGACATTTCCACATGGACAAGCCCAGAGGAAAAAATGTATTGCTTAGAGGATTTCTTTTTTTAATACCTTTTTATTTATGTTTCAGCATTGCTTCAGATGTATATCACACACGCAAGATTTGGGGTCAGTAAAACGTTTTATTATGAATATTTAATATAGACACATCAAATCATTTAAAATGAAAGACATTTCAAATTTTTTCAAAATATTTTTATATTTTATTTTAAACAAATGCCATTTTTTTTTATAATTAAAAAACATTTATCATGTTTTCTACAAAAATATTAAGCAGCACAACTGTTTTCAGCATTGATAATAATAAGAAATGTTTCCTGTGAAACAAATCAACATATGCCACAAAAAAAGTGTAATAGTGCTTTAAATAAAACAAAACAAATAATTATATATTTTTCTCTGTTTCAATTATTTGCAATTATTTCAATTATTTGTTTTTGTTTTTCTGAGCCAAAAATTAATAAAAAAATAATAAAACATTTTCCCCTGAATTACGAAATGTAAATGTAACAATCTTGTCAGGCATATTTACAATTTTTTTTTAATTTGCCACTATCCTAGATTTTACCCATATGTCAGTAATATTTTTACTAATTTTACACACAGTAAAATGTAATATGCTTCCCTATTCTTTTATATATTTTAATACGTACGATATGTACGATAATACGTCAGAATAAGCATAAACAAAAATACTGTGTTCCACTGAATGACAATGTAAAATTATTTAAAACAGCTTTTGACATTTTATTCCCCAAAAACGTATTTGAATCTTATTATATTATATGCTATATGACATATGCTTCTGAAAATTCAGCCACCACAGGAAGAAATAAGTATGAAATCTGTCGACCCAGAATGAATCACTATTAAATCATGAACAGTGTTAAAACGACACTGGTTTTACCTCAAATGTAAAAAAGCCTGTTACTGTTCTCATATCCTTCCGCTTTAGCATTCAGTAGATGTGCTGTGATTCAGATACTTAAACCCTGACCTTCTCTTCTATTTACCCATATAATGCAGCAGGATAAAGCAAGCTCTTCAGAGCAAAACTTGTGGATTCTGAGTGTCCTGAGAATAAATCACGGCCTTTTCCGGCTTTTTCGTCCGAGAATCTGCCATTTAAAAATCCCAGATCAAATAAAAATAATACTAAAAATGCACTGTTTAATCGCAATAGTCAAGATTGTGACTTTTTTTAAAAATGATACGCTAAATCTAAAGCTGGAGAAATCTAACGCAGCGTATTTATTTCTTCTCACTACCTTATTCATAATTCAGCAGCACAGCTTTGTTCTAATCGATCAACTCACCCTTACGAGTTTAAACACCACGTATGACTCACCTGACGCTATAAATAACTCCGGATGTATACTTATCTCCTCCTCCATACTAGAATCACACCTATCCAATCCTCCAGAGAAAGAGAGAGAAAGAAGGACGCAAAGGAAGGGACCAAAGGAGTCGCACGCACTTGGTATGATTCATAAAAGGTACAGATCAGAGGCGCATCCGTGAAACAAATGCCTGTTATCCTTGGAAACAGACCCGAGCTTTATGATGACTAGAACACGACGATACCAACAAAGTACAAAATTCACTGAATAGTTTATAAAGGCTGTTTATGGCATTTTAGCATGTTTGCGGTGTCCCTTGCACTACACAGCTTTTACTGTCCTTTGTGAGACACTTAAAGGGACGTCTGAAGGAAAATCTATAGACATATTTTATCATTAGTGGTTCTTGCTATAAGTGCTATAGAGCTGAATAATACCGATAGTGTAGGGTCGTGTTTCATGCATATTCAATCAATACGGCCGATTGGAGTCTGCACTACAACGAGGGAAAAAAAATCCATGAACTGATGAGTTGAACTGGAGGACAGCATTCCCGATAAACCCTTGAGTGCATCCTTTAGGAAGTTAGAAATTCGCGTAAGCTCTTACTTCGTGGCCGACTCGACGCACGGATATATAGGGACGTAACAAATCCAGTACCTGCACTGATACAGGCATTTTTAAATGGATCAGGCTTCGGTATTTTAGTCATAAAAACGTTCATTCCTAACATATCACTGTTGAAGACGTTATCAAAAGAAAGCAGACGTCCGCCAAACAATAATTTAGTTTTTCTGATATCAGAACTTTTTTCTTCTTAATTAGTTAAAATCATCGGTTTATATGTATATGTTTATATCTATAGTTTGAAGTCAGTCTCTCATGCTCACGAAGGTATTTATTTGATCAAAAGCACAGCGAAAGCAGTCATATACTAAAATATTATTATAATATGTATTTTTTTAGCATTTTCAGCATCGTTCCTCAACTCTTCAGTGACACATGATCCTTCAGAAATCATACTGGTTTGGTGTTTAAGTTATATATTAGAATTATTATTATTATCATCATTAGATTAGGATTCCTCAATAAATAAAAAGTTCAAAAGAACAGCATTTATTTGAAATGAAAATCCATGATTTTACTGTTGGGGAAAGTTAGTTTTAAAAGTAATATATTACAATATTGACTTTAAAAAGTCCCTAAAAAAGTAACTTATTACGTTACTGTAATTATACAGTAATTATGTAAAAAAATGTAATTATAATTTTTGAGTGAGCCTATGCATTTATGCATTATTAACCATTTAGTGCAAGAATTTATTTGAGGTTTTGTCATTTTGTTATACATCATTGGAGTTTGAGTCCCTGTCTCATCTGCTATACATAACTACAGTACACAAAATCTCAAACATACCACAGGTTGTTTTTTTGGTTAAATGACTGCATAATCCAGCCGTTTGGTGATCACAGCATTAAAGACAAAAGACACTGACATTACACAAACACTGTGAGTCACCTATATTTTAAGAATAGCAAATGTCACAAAACAAACAAAACAACAAAGGCATTCATTATCAGCAAGAGTGCATTGCTGGGTCTGAATTATTAAGGATCACTGATGTGATAAGAGCGAATAAATCCATCTATAAATGTTTACTAATGGTGTCTAAACTCTTATTGATCAGCTTCATTTAAACTGTAGTGTGCATTGATAGGTAGAGACTCTATCAGGCTCTATGTTTGTGTGTTTGTGTGTGTGTGTGTGTGTGTGTGTGTGTGAGAGAGAGAGACTGTAGGGGTCTATTTGGAGCTCGGCTGTCCCTGATGTCTCAGCAGCATGACAAAGGTTTCCATGGAGATGGCATGGAAAGTCTCACAGCATGGGTTGCCAAGTTACTTCCCAAATGTGTTGGCACCACACTGAACTGTTGCTTAAACTCTGAACAGAACCGATGAACAATTCCAGCTGTGAATGGAAATGGCATTTACCACAATTCATGCCACAGGCAAAATAATTATTTGCCGCGTATTACAGCGCTTCATCGAGCCGAGAGAGCGAACGTACAAACTGAAAGGCTAAGAGGTTGAGTGGATTATTGGGCTATTCAGAAAGAACAAGCAAATTTACACAATGAGAGCAATTATAGACCTTACTGTACTTCAGAGATGTCACAAGCCAACAATGGACAGCAAACAAGACCAAAAACCATCTTTGATGACGAATATTATACATTTCAATGTTTGCCCCATGCAAAAAAATTAGATGAATAAAAATCCTAAATGTCAATATTTTCTATATGTCTTGAATATAAGGCAAAACCATGAGTTTCCTCACTAATCACATTTTCACTCGGGTAAATAAAGTAGTAAACGCAATTGCAAGTGACAATACTAGATAAATGTGAGTGAATCAGAGAGTGAATCAGTGAGTGAATCAGAGAGTGAATCAGAGAGTGAATCAGTGAGTGAATCAGAGAGTGAATCAGAGAGTGAATCAGAGAGTGAATCAGAGAGTGAATCAGTGAGCGAATCAGTGAGCAAATCAGTGAGTGAATCTATTCAAATTCTCAATGAATTACAGCCTAGAAAGCATTAAAAGAGCACTCCCTTTATAATCACTTAAAGGCAGTCATCAAAATCGATGATTCAGAAGCTTGAACGGAAGTCAGTAAGCAGATTCTGTGTAAATTAAAACACCTCTGATCGGTCATTGCGTTCACCAGATTGGCTACATTGATCAACACTTCAAAAACACAGTATAAACAGAAGCTGATAACCAGTGGAGATAAGGGGCTTACGCATGGTTTGTCTTTAAGCGTATTAACACTAGACAAACACGTAAACAGTTTTTACCACAAGGGGTAAAAAGAGATTTAACGTGATTTACTATTTACTGCTGCCACACAAATATTAAATACTTCATACAAACCAGGGCGTCTTCTAACATGTCAAAAATTACTGCTACAAACACTTACTTTAACCTCAGCATGATCCAGAAAGAGTCCCAAGTACACTAGAAAGCATCATGGCTGATGCCAATACCCTTTTTGTATATAAGGTTATTTATTAAAGTATCTGTTTACCGCTTTAATTATAGCCTACTTTTTAATTCATATTACACTCAGTATCTTGTACTATCTAGGTCTACATGCTGTAAGACCACAACCTCCTGAACATTTTAAATAAACAAAACCATGCACATGTGACCCTGGACCACAAAACCAGTCGTAAACGTACATTTTTTGAAATTGAGAATTAAACATTACCTGACGGCTGAATAAATAAGCTTTCAATTGATGTATGGTTTGGTAGGATATTTGGCCAAAGATACAACTATTTAAAAATCTGGAAACTGAGGGCGCAAAAAAAAAAAAAAATCTAAATACTGAGAAAAAAAAAATCGCCTTTTGAGCCAATTGGACAATTTTTGTCCAAATGAAGTCTTTAGAAATGCATATTACCAATCAAAAATATGTTTTTTTAAACAAAATATGTTCATGAAACTTGATCGTTACTCAACATCCTAATGATTTTTTGGCAAGAGAGAAAAATGTATAATTTTGACCCATACAATTTATTTTTGGCTATTGCTACGAATGTACCCCAATGACATAAAGGTTTTGTGGTCCAGGGTCACAAATGATTTATGCACGTGGCAAAATGCACATGCCAAGACTGCTTTAAATAAATATGTTATGTTTATGACACATAAACAAGTGACAAAAACATTGACATAATGCGAAAGTGGACTTTTGAAAAAAAAAAAAAAAAAACTGCACGAGGAAGAGTCTGCATTTCCTTGGAACATATAAAAAATATAATCCTGCATATAAAATATGTAGCTTCGCACCATTAGAGATGCTCTGTGGGTGTTGTGGATCTAAATTAATCCCCCAGTCCATATGGCTTTACAGGAACAGGTTTCATATTTCTTGGGAAAACACATTTCCCATGACACATGCATGCATGGTGTTAACGCACAGCAGAAATCTTGTATAGCCTATATCTTAAAGGTGGACTAAGTCAGTTCAGCTTATATATTCTTATTAAAACAGCTTTGCAACCAAAAATTAGCAAAATGACTGCAAAACCCCTATAATTTTGTTATCCGAGGCAACCTGATTTCCTATGAAGATGTTTGAGTATCATGTCTCCTACAGCACTTTGTGGTCTCTTTCTTCCTACAAATGCATTTAAGTTAGCCAGTTATTATCTTTGTGGGTTTGTTTTGCAAAAAAGCACATGGGACCCATATCACTGAACATCTTGTATGTCTTTCTTATCTGACACACTCAGGTAATTGAGTGTGTGTGTGTGTGTGTGTGTGTGTGTGTGTGTGTACTGTACATATTTATTATGCATACACAAATACACAAACATGCATGTATATATTTAATTAAAATATGTTAAGTTTTGTTTTGATGTGATGTTCAGATGGTTAGATGTCTTGTTCTAATGTTGAGAAAAACCCAATAAAATATATTGGAGAAAATGTGTTAAGTTCATACATTAAATATATTTATATATAAAATAAATTATATGAACAAATTTATAGATCTAAATAATGTAAATATTTTCTAGCGTGTCTTTTTTATATCAATTTATAAGAACACACACACATAATATATAATAGAATATAATATGATATAATATAATATATTGCTCTAATTTAATTACGCTAATTACCAAGTATTAATTTTAGTTAAAAAAAGTATGTGACTGATAATTGCTGAATAGCATTGTTTAGCATAATATATTATCCTGAAATGATCTTAAAAGCAATGAATGTACAGTCGACTGAATATCACTGAGCACAGATTTCTGCAGACATATGACTCATCAGTGAGACACAATTACAATCACAACCTGAATTTATGATGCACCGAAAAATACATATTTATGCCATTTATTCACCTGTCCATTATTATATAAAATATCTAATAATAAATTATACAAAATATTAAAAGAGTCTAAAAAAGGTTGTTATATTATTATTATTATTATTATATTATATTTAAAATAAATTAAAAAAATAATTGAAACAAATCTATCTATGCATTTGTAAAGTATGAACTGAACTAGAGTTGGTTTTAAGAGATGCTAGACCTGGACGATTTCCTACAAACAGTCCACAGCACATTTCTAAATAGTTCTCAGTCACATCAGCGTAATGCGTCTTCTGTTTAGTCACATACAGAGCCATTAGGTTTAAATGAGCCTCAGTGGCTTGACTGTTTAACAAGAGGTTTGCTGCTATCTGGCATGAGGTTTAAGTGTTTCTTGCACACAGTGAAACAACATCTTGCGGAGTTGTTTTGTAACACATTCACAGACTGGTCTCTGCACCCAGAACATGGTGATTAATTGGCTCGCAGACTCCAACAGATGGTTTTTTTCCATTAGAAATGTAAAATCAGGCCGGGGGGGGTGGAAGGTGGATGATTTGATTTTCTTTACTATGTTTGCCTGCGCAGGATGCTTAAAACAACACATTTCAGGATTTAATTAACTTTGTGACCCCTTTAAAAGGCACCCGCTATTCAATTCACCGTTCGTGACATCTCTCGAATCAGTTATACGTTTAACCTGTGCTAATTCAGCACAAAATGAATGCTATTTCATTTGCTTTTTACCGTCGACGTACTCTAGCATTCACTACCACGCGGTTTAAGTCGAACCAACTTAAAGTTGCAACTTTGCTTAAAAAAAAAAAAAATCAAGGCTCTTTAAGGACGCGGCGATGAGCTACGAATTAAACTAGCTGCGTTAAAGGAAGCTGAGAGGGAAAGGTAAACAAGCGATGGGCTGCTGGGCTTTCTGCGCATGACCCGCTCCTTGTGTCAATACAGGTGTGGGAAAAAAAGAGAGAGAGAGAGAGAGAGCAGACCGATAGTGACAGACACAGAATGAGCCTTTTTGCCACGTTGCCGGTGCTCATCGTATCAGCAGTATAATATCTGTAATAACGCTCTTTCGTAATTTTAGTGAGCGGCTGAAAAGGGTAAACATGCACTGGGAATGCCAAGCAACCCCAGATTCGGTAAACATGAGAGTTCGCCTGCCTCCACTCCTCCTGATTAGCTCCAGCCGTCGAAATAAAGCGTTTCGAGCACCCGAATGCCATTTTTTGCATCTGCTGGGATGCTCTGAGACTCAATGCGATGACAGATCACTGCCAAACACCTCAAGCCGACATCCGCTAAAATGGTTTTTATTCAATTTGACTGATAGTGTGGGGAGATGCCCTCTTCATGTGGATTTAATTTTAAAGTGCAACCATTATGTTAGCATAGCATGCATCGGCTATCGCGTTATTAAGATACATGTTACACATTTACTAATTTAGTGGTTACGTGACAAAATATACAATTATCCCCACTACTGGAAAAACTTCTACAGAATGCAGAAATTACTGTTTATATTTAACTCTTGTTAATATTTGCAATGAGTATCATTAATGTAAAATAAATTGCGTTTTAATTTCATTTAGGCAATTTGGTAGAACAGTGGAATAACTGATGACAAACAAAGCAGAATTTTTTTTTTCTGTGACATATATAGGCATATGAATATTTACATATTTAAATGAGGCGTGTTTTAATTGAAGACGTGTCACAATTGGAACGCCGAAATGCAAATGAAAAGATTTTCATTTAATTAGTGTATACACTTTAATGAAAAGCGGAGATGTGCTGAAATGTTCGTCTAATTCAAGCAGATAGTAATAGTAATAACCCCATTATTTACGAATAGCAGTAAATTAAAATAATAATACTAGTAACAAAATGCCACTTGGGGTCTTTTATGCCGGTTCTTATCCCCAGGGGTCTGAATGTATATTTTTACTTCAAAATAAAAACGTAAATGTTCATCTAATTCATGTAAATAGAGAATAATAAGTAGTAATATATAAAAAAATTATAATAACACTAGTAGCAAACATGCACCTTGAGGCATTTTGAGGCAGAATGTGGTCATATTACCTCCAAGGGTCTACTTTTAAAAGAAATAAAATGTAAAAAATAGATTTTAAACATAACACAGTGTCGATACCCACAAATATTGACGTGAAAAACATTTAATCGTTTACTAAAAGTGTTGCGATTGCATTTTGTGACGTCACCTCGCTCGTTCTCATAATTTTCTTTTTTATAAATAACCATTTCCCGTTATTCACGCGTTGCACGACACGACCGGGTCCCTAAGAGACGAAGAGTTTTAAAGAGTTTTCCCTTTAAAAACCCTAATATATCACAGTACCAACAGAAAATACACTGCATGCGTTAATGTTGGGATGAACCGCTGCCACACAAGACAAGATAAGGATATCAGTGACTGCAATCGCAACTCATAATAGCGACCCATAAATCAAAACAGAATCGGTAAAGGGGCGAGATGTCTGGTTTGAGCAAATCATCCACAGATTCACACCCAAATTTATGCAAAAAGCTCATCCGCTGAGCACTCGCTTAAACGTCCGCCGTGCAAATGCACAGCTCCTTGCTCAGCCCAGAAGGATTATTGAAACCTATTAATCAAATGAAATGACTGGAAGTCAAAGACCGCGCAATGCATTCTGCGCTGCCAAAAGAGATAGGACTGGCCTTAAATCAATATCACAGATAAATGGAAAGATGCAGCGAGCCTTCAGCCTGTATTTTACATTTCAATAAGAATGACATCTATGAACGGACGCGGGTATTTTAGGGACTTGGAAGTCACAACGCAGTCTGAGAGATGATGTGGGCAGCACGAACGTAGAAAGTGCTTACAGCATGCTTGTGGATCGTTAACCGTATAGATGTGGATGACATATTCAATAAATATACCAGAACACGTTCGTACGTATGTATGAATGCATAGAGAAATCTGTTACTTTGAATTAAAATGTATGTGATACAGCAATGCAACACAAACCTGGCATTCTGATTCACACTCACTATTTTATTTACGCAGGCGTGAATAGGCTTTGGAAAGAAATAGTGAGATGAAACTGGCATGAAGTCAGTGGCAGATGCTTGATGGAAGGGGGGAAGACAAACAGATGCAGCATATTCAGGAACAAAACAGATATGAAAACCGAGTGAATTATTCATTATACTCTGTAGACTGAAATCGCACAGCTAAGTGTGATTTTACCACAATATAACAAATGTGCCGACCGTTTAACAGCGTTAAAAAAAATGTTTGTCAGCTTTCTAGTTTCGGTTAACTTAACACCACACATTTTGTAGACCTGCCCGAATCGCGAGTCTCATTTAAAAGGGCGTTTCAGCCTCGCGCTCACTTGTCTTTATTTGTTTTTACTATCACTTACCTCCTTCTTCACGTTTCGCAGCAGTCTTTGGCGGGTTTCGGCTTCTGGGGAGGAAACACACGAAGACGATTTAATTGTTAAACACGAACAAGTGAAAGTCGGACGCGTGACAGTGAGGTTTGGAGGTGTTTTTTTGTTTTTTTTTTGGTCGCACCTGCTGTTGCCATGATCGCGGTGTTGAGCTCTGGCGCTCTCCGCTTCTCTCGACTGGATGAAGCCAGAGCCGTTTAAAAGCGCTCCCTGCTACCGCGAGATCACGTGACCCGCCAGAGAGGTTCCCGGAGACGTGGAGATGTCAAACTCTTCGTGTTCCTGGCGCGAGCTGATCGTTAGAAATTCTATTCGGCTCGGTTGAGATTTCGGCTCGTGGCTGCTTTATTGACTGAATACGGTAGCGTGTCGACTTTAAAAACAGGGCTACGAGGCGTGGATATTCTCACAAAGTCCAGTTCTTAAAATAAAGAGTTACAAAACAAAGATTCCGGATCTCCATGCATCGAGATATAGATAGGCGCGAAATAGAATTACGGCATTTTAGAAAAGCTATCGTGGTGCGTCGGCAATTTGGTACTCTTTTTGTTATTTGTAAGTCTAAGGGAAGAAATAAGAGAATTTAATTCAGAAAGACAGTCCCTGATAACAGTGTTTCTGTTGACCTCACTCAATAAATTGATCAGTTCTTTTACGTTTTTAAAGGGATAGTACACCCAAAAAAAAAAAAATTTTATTACCCTTACGAAAATATTAACCTACAAATAGAAAAAAAAACAACATGGTGGCTATGGTAATCAGAAATTAACCATGGTTTTGGCTATTTGTAGTAAAACTGTGGTTATAAAAATAGCAGTCAATATGCCAAAAACTACGCTTACTGCAGTTTTACTATAATAAATCAATAAAATGTCCATTTTCATAAGGATAATTGGCTACTTGCCTCGTTTCAAACCTTTGTTTACCTACGTAGCATGATTTTTTTTTTAATGAAGTCGGAGAGCTTTCTGACCCTCCATACAGACAGCGTGTTCACATCAGTGGTTCAAATGCTATGAAGCTACAAGAATTCTTTTTGGGTGCAAAGAAGACAATAATGACTTTATTTAAACATTTTTTGCATGATGGTACTCTCACGGATGGTCATTATTTTGTTTTCTTTCCACACAAAAAGCATTCTCATTGTAAACTTAAACCAATAATGTTACAAGGTCTAGCCTGTTTTAATGATGTCTTTGCTACGTTTTTGGGCTTGAAATCATTTTAGTTGCATTGCTGTCTGTGGAAGGTGAGAAAGTGCTCCGATTTAATCAAAAATATCCTAATTCATGTTCTGAAGATGAACGAAACAAAGTGAATATGTACCTAAAATCGATTAAAACCAATCCTGCAGATGCATCCTATAGTTTGAGAAAGACTCAATAAAGAGTATAAACACACAAAAACACACAGCGCCATAAAGTATAGCCTAATGATTTACGATTAATATTCTGAATACACGGATGCTTTTGAGAAAAGCTTTTTGCCCACTTAACCACGTAATTATAACATCTGCCATAAGAAGCTAAACAAAATCACTTTTAACTGCTCGTGGAATAGCTTGAACAGCTTTTGCCTGACAGGTCACGTGATTAGCAGGCTGCACCTGCTCCCTTGTTGACACAAGCCATTAAAGTTGTCCTTAGTAACTGAAAAAATCACCGAAACGGGTGTATTCAGAAATCCAAAGTATCTCTAATCTGCATCTTCAACCCAGTGTGATTTTTTTTAGCCAATCAGAGACTTGGGATTTCAATTTAGTGGATTTCTGCAACAGCTTTTTGGATAAGGCGTACCGCGACTGGCAATTGTAGCACGCTGCATGCTGGAAAAACAAAATAAAAAGGAGTTTGCGATTTAAATCCCCATTGAAAGCGGCTCCTGCTCCCTGGGGTTCCCTAAAAAGTCTGCTTTTTTTTCTTTCTCTCCTTCCTCTCTTGTCGCACAAAGACGCCGTGTTCCCACTCTGGAATAAGATTTAATCGAAAAGCAGGTCAGAGAAAAATTTGGAGCAAGCTTGCAGGACCAAACCTTCAGCAGCTACATGCGTTGCTAAGCAACAGCGCAGGGCCCCATTAACAGCGCTAATTGAGTAAAGTCTGAGGAAACTGTGATCTTCGTCATCTCTCGGGGGGGAAATGCCACCTCATTGTTGAAGTACGACTTTAATATAATTACACTTTATCGAGACAACCCATACATGTTGCGCGATAACAAACTGAGATGATGGTGTACAAACAATTTTACTTTTTTATAGGAACTTGATTCAAAAGAGCCTCGTGCGATTTTTTGAGAGCTCTGGGCTTTTGATTACTAATGCATAGAGACTGTAATATAACACAGTCGAGACTGAGGTAGAAAGTGACACCAAAAGTACCTTCATTAAATATTAGGCTACTTTTTCAATTTACTTTCACGGTCTTGCATTAGCTAAGACTATATACATTCTGTGCACTTTGGAGCCCCCTTCAGTTAAGTGAGTGACATTTACTGTCGTAATTACGGAGGAGCTGCACACGTGCATTTGTTACTGTCGTAAACAGAAGCAGTGTGAAAATGAATGGAAAATGAAAAAGTATTTTCCATGTATGAACTATGTTTGCGTTGTCCCTTATCAGTGCAAGCTTGTCGCAATTTAAAAAGGATTCAGTGCCAATTTTGTCCAAAACCCCACTTTCGTAGGGCGTTTCCAAACTTTTGCACACAGTTGCTTTTACGGTTTTAAACAGTAAACAGCCGATTAACTAAAGACGATGAAACAGGTTGCTCTCTCAGTCACGGATTTAGAAATATATAGGACAAATTCACCGCATTCAACAGCAAACTTTAAAATATATTGAATATATTATATTGTGGCCAGTGGTTCGTGGTAAATGCATTTAGCTTTCGTTTTGTTGGGAAAGGCCATGCTGAATAAATCTCCATAGTAGAGAGGGCTAGTTAGTAGGATAGGGACCAAAAATGAACAAACAGTATCTGATTATGTATGTTCCGGGCCTTGCCTTGGTAACAGCCTTGCCTGGGGTACAAACAAAACAGCAACTTGATGCCAGCAGGCCTGCTATCGGTCATCATTCAAACACTGAGTCATTGCATCTGTAATTAATTAATTCAAAGCGCTTGTGCATGACAGCACTTATGCTGATTTGTGTGGGCTTTTTGAGGGAAGCCCCAACATTTCTTTTTTTTTTTTTTTTTTTTTTTTTTTTCAACTTTGCTCCATTGCATAACGTGGTATGCGATGCAAACCATTTTAGCAGGCAGTAAACAGAGCCCTTTCCACAGTTTATGTTGCGTAGTATATGCTAACAAGAATATCAGCGTCTCGTTCTTGACAAATATGAAATGTCTGTGTCAGTCGAGGAGTAGTGAGTAAATCTAGCCTACTAGTAGCAGGTGGTGAAAGTCATGGTAACTAGTTAACTTGTTTTAAACAAATGAAACTAATTCGATTTTGGATGCTGAAATGATTCATTAGGTATAGGATTTTTTTGGATTACATGGTAAATAAAGAAGCTTTAATTGCATACAGACATACAATTTAGTCTTTTAGTTTAAAATTAATAACGTTATATTTTAGTTTATTTAGGGAAATTTCACAGATGGCATTATTTGATCCTGCAAAAGACGTATTTAATACAGTCCAAAACATCCAAAGCAATAACCGGATGTGTTTAAAGGAATGAAAATTAAAGATCAAAAAATGATTGTAATATATGGAAGTGTCCACTAGGTGGTGACTTTAAAACACCAATAGGAGTAACACAGCATGCCACAAAACAGCTGAAAAATATAAGGAACGGAAAAAGTATAGCGCTCAGTTTTGTAGAAAGATGAAAAATGATAGATAAAACATAGATTACGTCCCACGACAAAACGCTAAAAGATTCCAGAAACGGCAAGAAGGAATATCATGCCGCTGCATTCCCACAGGCTGATATTGTATTTCAGAAAGGTTGTATGACACAGTGATGATGATCGGACAGGTGAGGGCTGACCTAAAGGGGAAAGCTGTCATCTAGATTGAGCTGGTGAGAGGAGACAGGGTGGATTTAGGTGGACAGGAGGCCGGACGAGTAACCTCGCAGAACTAGTGTTCAGTGCCCGTGACTTCTGAACCGGAAGAGCAAAATCAACAGGCAAAAAGTTCATGAAAATGAATCAATCGTTAAACAAACGAACATCTAAAGGTTGATGCTAAAAATCCAATACGTTTGATGGGTTTGTTCCTTCTTTGGTGCAGATGTGGAGAAATGCAGGATTACATCACTTGCCCACCATCGGATCCTCTGCAGTGAATGGGTGCCGTCAGAATGAGAGTCCGAACAGAGGATTGAAACAGCACAATAATCCTCGAGTAATCCACTCCACTCCTGTGAAGTGAAAAACTGCATGTCTGTAATAAACCGATACGTAACTGTAACCAATCTGGCCATAATACAGTCAATATTGTAAAAGTGAAAGCGAACGTGTTTGTTTAGAGCTGTTTTGGACTGGTCACTTAAACGCCGCATAGTTCAAGACAAGACGGCTTTTTCATCGGAGAAAGCAGTATGAAGATCTTGCATTTTGCAACTTGCGACTATTCCTAACAAAACGCATTTCATCACAGACGCTTTGATGCAATATCATTAAACTTATTTCCGTTTTGTAGCTCAAATGCAAACGAATCGTCTCTGAACGGAGACACTGTTCTGTCGAAACGGCACGCGGCTCGCTCGACAGACCACAGATCACGTGATTCTAACTGGCTGAGATTTTCTGCCAGTAGTGTGTATTTCCTTCTCCAGGGGCTTACACAGTCTCCGATTGAAAACGTAATTGCATTGTCTGCATTGACAAATGCAATAGGCAGAGAGCGGCTATCACACATATCATAACTCATATCTCTTACGTAAATCTTATATGATGTTATAAGAGTTATATAGGCAAAATGGACTCAATTTTTGTGCCTTCATTTTATGGAAGAGTGGAAAGTTGGTGTGAGAAAGGTGCGTTGAACCACAGCTCCCGACATTGACCCCGTTTCAGAGGCTTTTTTTACAGCATTACAACTACTTGCTGGTTTCTTAAGAAAGATGGCAATCAGTTACATCAGTATGGTGTAGAATTATATATTAAAGCACAATGTGTGAACACAACACACTTCCAAGCGAGTGAACTAACCTGATATCACAGAAACCGGCTGTCGACCCAAAGCTGTAAAACGGTAAAACGCTTATGTCAACAATTTTGAAATATATAAACCACCATATAAAAATAATAAACCACAGTTGGGTCTACTCTACTGCTGCACATTTACCTTTACAAAGCAAATGGCTTGTTCCAGCAACGCCGAACTGCTTCTTGTTTGGATGATCTATGATGCTGTCCTACTCTCGATCACAAAAATAAAATAAAAAACTAAACTGGTCACTTGTTTTATCCACTTTAGCAAATGAATATTATGTTTAATAAAAATATGTTTGTATAATATGTGACCCCGGAACACAAAAAAGGGCCGGTTTATCACAATTGGGATTTATACGACACCTGAAAGCTGAGTAAATATGCTTTTCGTGTGGTATAGTTTGTTAAGACAGAACAATATTTGGCCTTGATACAACTATTTAATCAGGAACCTGAGGGTGCAAACAAAATCACAACAAAAATCGTCTTTAAATATAAAAATATATTTAAAGTAGGAAATTTGCTTAATAGCTTCGTGGAACATGATCTTTATTTAATATCCTAAAGATTTTTGGCATAAAAGAAAAAATGATAACTTTGACCCATATGATGTTTTTTGGTCCAGGGTCACATATATACATTCTTAAGAGAAATGGTTCAAAACAGTACAAGGTTTCTATTTTTTTACAAGGTTCCATAAAGAACAAAAGTGCTACGTAGAACCTTTGCGGTGTTACAAAGAATCATTTCAATCATTGATCATTCTTTTAAATTCTGATACATTATTTATTAATGTTTTGTTTTATTTTGTTTGACACCTCCGTCCAGAAGTCAATGAAGTATTTATATATTATATGTATATATATGTATATATTTTTGTATTGACGTTGTAGCAAAAATGACAGTGCTATAGCTACGGCTGTTAGCTTACAGCGGCCTCACATCCGTTGTATTTTGGTGTAGTCGAGTGTCAGTTTCTCTCTGTAGATGGTGAGGGTGTAGCGAGTGACATCATCTGTCTGGGCATAGACACTATTGAGTTTAGAGTTACAGTGTGTCTCTTCCGTTCGTTTAAGTAAAAGCAATTAGGTTTATAAAGGTCAGAAGTAGCCGTTGTGAATGGACAGTGAGCGCTGTGAGTATGTTTATGAATAAACCCAAGTGATTAAGCAGCGATAACCTTAACAACATGTATAATCGATTGCGTTTATCTGTCACTTGCATGCGTAGAAGAGAACAAAAGTTGAATTAAATTCAAATATTCAGCATTCGCTTCCAGCTGAAACTATTGGCAGAACGAAGAAGTTAAAGTTCGTTTCAAGCAATCGGGGAAATAGAGATTTTATACAATAAGATGCTTTTTCCACAACCAAAACCAGATTTAACGTCCATATATATATCTATAAGGAATTAGCTATTCATTATATAACATCACATACATTTTGCAAGATATGCATACAATACGATGCAATTTACAGAGGCATGTGGAAGTGAAGACTACAAATTAATTGTGAAGTCTAATCAAAATAGATGCATCTTCTGTCACACAAACACATTATAGCTACAGAATTGATAGAAAATATTAAATTAATAAATTAGGAAATTAAATTACAATGAAATTCTAGTTCTACCAAAACATTATTTGTCCAACTGAGAATAACTCACGTTAATAAAAAAAAATGTGGCTCTCTTGGAGCAATACAACCAGCAAAAAATGTGACGAAGATGGTTGCATTTAATGAATATATAGCTAAAGTACATACAGTACAAATAAAGTAATGCTGTCAATCATTAAACAATCAGAGTCACATCGTCCTGCAGAAATGATTCTAATTAATAATTCTTATTTGGAACTCAACAAACATTAAAACAGTTGTGCTGCTTGATATTTTCGTGAAGATATGTTTACTGGTACAGTACCAGGTTTGGGGTAGGTAAGAAAAATAATTTCAGTAAAGGTGTGTAATATGATGATGATGCCCTTAAAAATAAATAAGTGTATTAGAAATATATTTATTTCGTCCTACTAAGTATATGCATTTACATATGCGCGTGTTTAATAAAAAAAAACCCTGCAATTCTACTTTTTGCATACTTACAGCCTGCTAAAGCGGAACAGTTCATTTTATACTTAATGAGCTGAAGTCCATAATATTATATTCAGAGATCATACAATCTTCATCAATAGTCACATAAGACTTAAGACTTAAATGTGCAAGTAGTGCTCCAAAATAAAGTTTAGTAAAGTTAGTCTTGATTGATATTTCCGTAAACTGGTATGGCATACTTAGCATGAAATAAATGCATTCTAAATATAGATTTTTTTTAACTAGCATGGCAACAGTGATCATCGATAAAACGCCAGTGAGTCGAGTATCAATATCATCATGCAGGAAGATTATAAGGCAAAAGACACGAACTATATAACACTACAAGCAGCTGTCAGTCTCTGCTTACAGCCCTGTGTGATCCGGGTAGACATGTTTGGGGGGAGTCCCTGTCAGCCTGATGTTCTTTTAAGCGCGCACATCAACTTCTCCTGACAGCAGCAACCAGCCCAGGCTTCTGATGCGCTCCGGGACTCGGCTGCCCTTTTAACCCGACCCGACGCCGGTTCCCCCGTTCTCACCGTTAACTCGTGGCAATGACGGGCAGAAACGTCTCGGGCTGCTTTCAGATCAGCTCGCACGAGATCGTCGTATTCGGCATCGGAGCGCGTATCGGCTCACTCCGGTTGGCGTTCCGACGATCCGTAATGCTTGATGCGACTGCTCTGACGTACCTCTGATACAACAGAAAGAGATCAATTCATACATTAAACATGACTTCATTATTCGAACGACTCCGGAGTAAGTGCTTGTATATTGACTACGAATAAATCTCAGCGAACCCGGCGAGCCAGCCTGTAAAGGTTCTGGTTTATTTTAGCCTACACGTACAGTGGCGAAATTACTTCTTCCTATTACACCGGCCTAACGCTATTAGTTGCCTTTTAGCAGATACTTTTTATCCAAAGCTGCTTCAACCACGTAATCCATTAGACTCGTAAAACGCAGCATTCAGCTTTCGTTACATTTTGAACACGACCCAAAAAGAACTCAAATGATCAATTCTCTGTTTATAAGTTATATTTATCCGTTACGTCACTGAGCCAAGACCTGCTCGGCGAACGCATGAAGACTTCATCCAGTGACAGGTAATGCTTTAAATAACAGAGCGAGTCATCGTCGGATTTTGTTACCGGGCTGCAGACAAATAGGGTCTTTTTTTTCCTAACGACAAGTTCAAGTTGCAGTTAAACAACTTCTCAGGTGAGAGAATTGCCAAAGATCATGGCTGTAGTTAATTAATGCTTTTATAATAGGTGGTAAATTTGTCTGAAGCCGGCCGGTGCATGCATTGAACTTTTGCATGTTATTGCCACATGCTTACTAAATAACTCAAGCTAAATTAAATCATTCGTGATTAGGAACTGTCTGACCCCGAGAATGGCGCCACTGACCGATCAGTTATTGGGAACACTTCACAACAAGGCATGAACTAAGAATAAACACTAATTCTACAGCAGTTTTTAAAACCAAAAGTAACAGCTGCTGCGCCGTGCACCAAAAAGCAACTTTTTCATTAAACCAACATCAACAAAGATTAATAAAGAATGTAATAAATGCGTTATTTATTGTTCGTCCGTGTTAATTAATGCACGAACACTAATGTTAATAAATGACATCTTATTGTAACTATTTGTACAGTAAGTATTTAAAAGGGCCACACACGGCATGCTCCGCAGTATATCCATATAATGCATAACATTACGAAAACACACATATGATAAGATTTTTTTTTCAAATCTCCAGCAAGTATGCATTTCTTGAATCGAGTGATTATACCATATCTGCTGGACAGCTGCGTTTTGGAGGTCGAACTGCTTCAAACCCAGAAATCAAAATATGAACAAAATAACGCATTACTGGTATTAAACCTGCGACTAATTGCTGTATATTCGCACGTATATATTCATATCAGAATGAGCAGCAATAAAGGCGCCCGTCTGTGTTAATGGACTCATCTTCTCTTTCACTTGGGCCTGGTCCAGACCTCACAAAAGGCCTTCCATTTTGTGAATCTAACTTTATTTGCTGCACTCTCTGGCCACCGGCCTACACGATTACTGCAGTCTCTATATCCAGTTAGGACTTTTTCGATTAGCCAGTGCTAAAAGCGGTGGATTTGATTTCAAACTCTTTTTATTAGGTTTACCTAACGAGGACGGTTAGACCACAGAGCAGATACTCTCTCCTGGATCTCCAGTAAATACTATTACATCTGCCTGCTCAGGAAGCCAGGGAAGCTCAAAATGTTATTCACACTGCTCCGCTGTCAAAATAACATGGGCCTGAAACCTCGCGATCCATTCTTCATCCAATACAGCGGCTTAATGCGAGGTGTAGGAGACAGGTCCAGACAGCAAACAACCGGAGTCAACAAAAACAGACTTGCCTTCCTACGCTTTCAACATTAAAATAACCCTGAAAACAGAGTGCTATTACTTTGCTCGTCATACGCGATGCTGATTGACTAAAACTTATTGGGTTTAAAATATTGATTTTTACCTTAAACTATAAACTCCAAACAAATTTTATAGTACTCGTGTGTAATTCACCTTGTACTTAAATACATGCATTTAATACAGTGGGTGATTTTGTGGTTTTATTTTAATTATTTAATGTTTTTTTTGTTTGTTTGGTTTGTAATATGATGATTTTGTGTGTTGATATGATGATAGGTTTGATAAAAATCGCCCAAACAGCACGGAGGACCTGCTTTGTTTAACTTTATTTATTTCAGTCAGTCCTACTTGACGGGTTTTCATTCTTTTATCTTCATCGGTAAATGTCAAAGTGCTAGAAAAAAGTTTCAAAAAATTGACCCGGGGTTAGATTTTTAATTTTTTTTATATTCACGCCCAGGTTTAAAAAACAGTTTAAACTAATCGTGTACTAAATATGCTAAAAATGATTATTTAGTGCTTATCTTAAGATAGCCTTAAGATAAACTATTATGGGACACTATTATGGGAATAAAAACTAAAATGTGCTTTTGACATATCTCTGTATTTATTAACCATTTGTAGTACACTTAAACCATCGCACAAGTGTGCATACTACAAGTGGTACATGCAGTATATAAGATAGTATATAACAAGCATACGTGCAGAATAGCACATTTAAGTACACTAAGTTTATCTCATTTTTAGTGTAGCATATAAAGCACAAAATTAGTATGCGAGAAATAGAACACTTATGGAAGTGTACTTTTTTACAGCGCTTGATAATTTGTGTTAATGGTTAAAAAAAAAACTGGCTGACCATCATCTTGACGATTTTTACCAGCTTCAAACCAAATAATAACCAGTTTAGTCCAGTCGGACACCAGACATGTTTAAATCGAACATATTTCATCCAGCAGGAGGGAAATCAGCCCAGTAGATTGAACTTAAAACACAAATGGCATTTCTTAAGCCACTGCAAATAGCAAAAAAGTACTCAATGACCGCACTTTTCTCGCCTCTTCTTCAAAGCGTCGTCACTTGACGAATCGAGCGATATTTCCCCCCGCAGGACTCGCGCGCGCTCCTGGAGAAGTCCATTTGAACGGGATGTCAGGGGTGAGTGATGTTGTCGCGCGCATCTCATTTGATCACAGCTCTCGCGCTCAGGTGGGGGGACTCTCGGTTAAACCTCAAGCCTTTCCTCCCACCAGCAGGGAAATCGAGCACAGCGGCATGCCGCGGTCCCCCGAGAAGCCTCTTTTGAGCGCAACCCGAAACTAAACATTCTCGCTACTTACTTTTTACGCTCGAAAGAAACTCACGGGAGGCATTTCTTGGGCGGCTTATAAGCGCTTCTGCAGTTTGCCAAGTCAAAGGGACCGGCGAAGATGCCCCACCAAGAGCAGGCGCTGGCTCACGGGAGCCTCTGCGCCCCGGGTCCCCCGAACAACGCCGGGTACAACAGCAACCCGGTGCCCGTCATCATCCAGACGGAGTCCCGCGACAAGTGGAGCAAAAAAATGGATTTTCTTTTATCGGTCATCGGGTTTGCGGTAGACCTCGGAAATGTTTGGAGATTTCCGTACATCTGTTATCAAAACGGCGGTGGTGAGAGTTTTTTTTTTTACTGTTTTTGCATTTACTTTTTTTTAAATATTTGCATCACATGATAGCCATCCACAAAACATTTATTGCGTCTTGCTACTTTGATCAGTTGAAATGCATTTGGAAAAAAGGATGCATTTAAAAGCAGAAGGGCGGGTGAGCTGTCCAGGGTTCTGAATTATTATTTTTTTTGTTGTTGTTGTGGTTTTGTTAAAAACTGAGACTAGACCTTTCAGCCCAATGAATCTAAGATGCTAGGTTTGACGGGCGTCTTATGCTTTCATAACAAAATCGAATAATTTAACTTCTTCATTCACTTCATCCAAAAAAACCCAAGTCTAATCGAGTATGAAAATATATTAGCACTGAGCAGAAATAATAGACAATGGTAGAAAACAGTAGAAATAGTTCAAATAAAATGACCATCCATCATCGTGAAATTTGTTTTACAGAGCAGGTTTATAATTTTAAATAGTATTTAGCAAAACACTTTTTTTTAAGATATCTAAGATTTGGACTGTTTGGATTTTGTAGTTACAAACATTTTTTGTGACAAACTTTGTTTCTCCCGAAGGTTCCGTGTGCTTTATATGCATATTTTTTTTACATCCTGCCCTGATTTAATAATGTAACTTTTTCTATTTTTCGGATTCTCGTTATACGAAGCAAGGCTTATTATAATTATGTTAATTTAAACTTCTGCTCCAGTGCACTTGTGAAGCAGGCATGGCCAGCTGCAGTCATCAATCATGTAAAGAGTATTCATGATTTAAACCGGGCAGATACCGAGATCAACAAGTGCGAGGCAGCAAATATCGTTTTAAAGTAACCTGTTGCAATTATTCAAATGCGACTTGATTAATTAGCATACAGAAAAATGTCAAACACACATACATATTTGCTTAATGGAAGATCTGGCAACGCTTTTTTCGCTCGATAATCTCCTAATTTGCTTGTTGATAGTTAATATTCACAGTAGTGGTGGTGAGGATAAAGAATGTATAATATGGATAACATGTTAACTATTAACTTAACATTAAATTCTTAATTTGCTGCTTATTAATATTTAGTAAGGTAGTTGTTAGGTTTAGATATTGAGTAGCATTAGGGATGTAGAATAAGACATTAATGATAATAATGATAATAAATGGCTGATGTTCTAGTGATATGCATGCTAATGAGCAACTAATAGGTGTAACTGTAAAATAAATGCTGGTACGCTGTGCTAATAAGTGACGGAGAATAGCGTTCTTTAAACCGAAGTGTCACAGAAGATGCACGTACTTCCAAGCTTATTTAAGTCTTCAAATCCTCCCTCGTTGATCTCACTTATCTCAGTGAGAAAAAATCACGTTGTTCTGCTATAATTGTGTTCTTCAGGTGCATTTCTTATCCCGTACGTCCTGATGGCCGTGTTTGGCGGGGTGCCACTTTTTTACATGGAGCTAGCTCTGGGACAGTTCCACAGGACAGGTGCCATATCCATATGGAAACACATTTGCCCTATTTTTAAAGGTGAGATCAGTTCTGTCAATGGATGCAGAGATAGACGGACAGAGAAAACCGGCGAGAGATTTCACTGACATCATTTTGTCTTCCGTCAGGTATTGGTTTCGCCATCTGCATCATTGCACTGTACGTGTCCTTCTACTATAACACCATCATCGCCTGGGCTCTGTTCTACTTCTACTCCTCCTTCAGCAGCACTCTGCCCTGGACCAGCTGTGATAATGAATGGAACACGGAAAACTGCACTAACTACTTCGGGAAAGACAACGTGACCTGGACTAACTACTCACGCTCGCCCGCCGAGGAGTTTTACACGTAAGTGCATGTAAGTGGCTGCACTGAAAGAGGACAAATATGGCAGAGGGAAAGAAAACGAGGGCTAGATTTAGCAAAAATAAGCATGGGGGGAAACGGCATCAAAGTAGGATTAATCGTGATTAATCGCATTCAAAATAATGTTTTTGTTTGCATAATATGCGCGTGTTCTGCGTATAGTTATTATGTGCGTATAAACACACACACATACAGTATATATTTAAAAAAAATAATTATTTCCATGTGTGCATTCAGATTTATTTATTTAATAAAGATGTTTAATACATGAACATATTGTTCAAAAATATATACATGCATGCATAACAAATGTTCACAGCGTACACGCATGTATTATGTAAACAAAAAAACTTTATTTCGGATGTGAAGCAGTTGACAGCACTGATATATGTGTGTGTGTGTGTGTGTGTGTGTGCATGCAAAACAAATTGCATTCAAAGAGCTTAAGCTACAGGAAAATGTCCCTCTTCGCTGAAGACTACATTTAATCTTTCAGTTTCAAAAGAACTGCAAATGACTAATAATACTTTTCAATTCTTTTTTCCCTTTCAACTACCGGTTTGAAGAAAAAAACTCTGTACAGCTGAAACTAAACAAATAAGAAAACCCAACATCAAACGCAAAATTAGACATGCTTGGGGAATTTGCAAGGGACTGACTTTTTTGTAATGGCGCCGACATTTCTTTTTTTTTTGTCCAGTAGACTTGTGCATAGTGAAGTATTACATGCATGTGCTTCGTAGTGCAGGTCAGTTTCAGACCGTATTCGTAAATCCTTCTTAAAACAGGAGGAACGTCCTCGCGGTCCACGAATCGTCCGGGCTTGGGGATGTGGGATACATTCGCTGGCAGCTCATGCTTTGCCTCTTCCTCATCTTCACCATCGTCTACTTCAGCCTGTGGAAAGGAGTCAAGACTTCAGGAAAGGTTACTGAGTCCCAAAGTACCGAATGAAACGCGTTGCCCCGCATCCTCTCACCCTCCCGTGTCTCTCTCAGGTAGTGTGGGTGACTGCCACCCTCCCGTACGTGGTGCTTCTCATCCTCATGATCCGTGGTGCAACTTTGCCAGGAGCCTGGAAAGGAGTGGTGTTCTACCTCAATCCCAAATGGGAGAAACTGAAGGAGACTAGCGTGAGTGCTTTTCTCTTAGCGCCTCGTCGACTTTTCCATTGATTTATTGTGAAATTAGATTGTGCTGTTTCTTGACATTCTTTACTTACCTTGTTACACCTTTAAACGTATTTATGTGCTGTTTTGATGGCAAAATGCATGTATGCGGGAAAGTGTTTTTATTTCACGCCGTAATAAAAAGACCTGAGGCGTTTGGTGCAGGAAACTCGTGAATCACTAGCAGCCGAGCTGACCTGGGGGGGGAAATATGGGCTTCATAAAGGGCATATTTCTTCATAAATTTTGAGATAAGTTAATAATAATGCGGCGTACCCGGTATATAAATGGCCGATGGATGCAATACGTAAAACCGCATTTTCGTATTTGGAGTGGAGAGATCTCAGAGCTGTTTGCTAGGCGCTGCGGAGAACCGTGATGAGAAGCAAAAATAAAGCACTAGGGGCTAATGAGATGCGTAATTGGTGCAGATTTTTTTTTTTCCATCATGAAAGGCCCTCGTACTCATTGACACACGCGTTCACGCACGCACACACACTCTCTTCGCGCTGATCTTCAGATGTGATCGAGCAGAGTTCTGTGATGTCGTTGTCTTCAGCATTTCCTAACCATTTCAGTTCCCGAAATGACCTTTATGATTCAAAGCAATGTTGTGATTTGTTTTCATGTGTTTGTCTCTAGCCACACTTTTATAGTTTCATAGAACTGAATGTTTTGCAGGTATGGGTGGATGCAGCCGCGCAGATCTTCTTCTCTCTCGGTCCAGGTTTTGGTGTTCTGCTCGCTCTGTCCAGCTACAATCCCTTCAACAACAACTGCTACAGGTAAAGTCCAAACCCACAATTGCTCTTTAAATGGATGTGATATTTTAATAAAGTATATTAAAGTAAAATCTAGTTTGAGTCATTACCTGAATCATAGATTAAATGTTCGTACAATTTTGGGGTTGGTATGTTTTTGAAAGAAGCCTCTTGCATTAGCTGCATTTATTAGATCAAAAATACGCAATTTTGTGAAATGCGTTTAGAATTTTGAATGTTTTTAAATTAGATTTTGTCTTTCTGTGAAGCAGAATAATTTTTTCATCATCATTACATCATTACTGTAGTCTTCAGTGTCACATGACGCTTCAGAATGAACTGTAATACGCTGATTTTCTGCTCACAGTGTAAAATTTTTTTTTTAAACTTGTTTTAACGCTGCCTAAAAAAGTTTTAGTTGACACTTAAATTAACATGAAGTAACAAAAATTTTGAGTTGACTCAACTACAATTTTTTAGGTTGAAACAACACATTTTTTTTTTACAGCGCAGGAAACATTTATTATTATCAATGCTGAAAACATATGGGCTATTCTTGAGTAAACCGAGAATTAGGTAAAACTTGTTAACTATTAACCGCTACTTTTCTCTCAATAAATTAGCTGCTTATTAATAGTTCGTGTGGTAGTTGTTAAGTTCATGTATTGATTAGGGATGTAGAATAATGTCGTGTAAAACAAGGCATTAATATGTGCTTAATTAGCATGAATAAAAGGCTAATATTGTAGTAATAGGCATGCTAATAGGCAACTAATAGATGTAACCGTAAAATAAAGTGTGACTCAGAATTCTTTTGAATCGATAATATTATACATGTTTTTATTGTCGTGTTTGATCAACGTAATTTTTCCTTGCTGAATGCAAGTATTAATTTTTAAAAAGTTTCAAAGTTTTAAAAAGTATAGTCTACGATACCGTTGTGCAACTAAACAAATACCGTTGTGCCGATTCTGGCCAATGCGATTCCTACATCTGATACTAGCTATAGCTTAGCTGTTCATTCGTATTCGGCTCTGTGTCCACTAACCAAGGAGAAATGGCATCACAACGAACCGGGTTCTGATGGATCATACGATGAACCAAAACAAATGCCCCCTGCCTGTGACTAAATGATATAAAAACAAGATTAGAACTGGGAATTATGGGCAGTTTGAATGGGCAGCATATTTGAGCGATAGGAAATTGAATTGCGGGCTACTGTAAGACTGTCAGGAGGCGCACGGGCAATCTAAACAGATCAAGCCATATCTGAAGATGAGAATATCGCACAGACGTGGATGGGATCTGGCAACCGCCCACGACGAGTTCTGTCGCTCATCACAGATTTGTTCCGATTTTGCTTGTAAATGACTTTCTGTTTGTGATTTCTACAGAGATGCTATTGTAACCAGTCTGGTGAACTGCCTGACAAGTTTCGTGTCAGGGTTTGTTATTTTCACCGTCCTGGGATATATGGCCGAACAGAGAAACGTAAACGTCGAGGATGTCGCCAGGGACAAAGGTGAGCTGTCCTTTTAGCTTTTCGGAACAGTTTTGAGGTTCTGCGCTACAAATAAAGCACGTTTACTTTCTCCTCTAGGACCCAGCCTGCTCTTCATCACATATCCAGAAGCCATTGCAAACATGGTTGGGTCGACTTTCTTTGCCATCATCTTCTTTGTGATGATGATTACTCTTGGACTGGACAGCACGGTATGAATGCACTTACACTTGTGAAGATGCAAAAATAGCAAAAAATAGCCAGCAAAAGTATATCATTTAGAGTCAGAAAACTGAATGACGTAAAAAACTAGATTTGTGTGTCCAAATGAAAGGAAGCAACATTTTGGCTCTGTTTGACTTTAATTAAATGGCATTAGAGCCGTCTTAAATTTAGTTGTCATGACATCTTGTTTCTTTTAGCTGTGCCTGAGAATCGAGGATGAAATCACTAAGATACAGTTTATAATTCAGTATTATAAGTCACCGATTCCAATTCAGTATGAAATTCACTGCAAAGACATCACTGCTCGTGTAAATCGTTTTGAGACTTTTACCTTTTAATAGCCAATAATATTTTGACATCCGAAATGATCTACAGGAAGCTTAAACGGAGATGTACCTTCAACGGCTGATTTATAAAAGATCATGAACAAAAGAAGCTGAATAAAAATAAAGAGATATTCAATACAGTTCTCAAAATATATGATTGGGTATTCAGATGTTTTTGTGTGTTTTCTTGCCTCAGTTTGGGGGACTAGAGGCCATAATCACAGCTGTGATGGATGAGTATCCAGACACACTGTCCCATCGGAGAGAGCTGTTTGTTCTTGGCCTGGTGGTTGTTTGCTTTTTGGGCTCTCTCAGCACCCTTACTAAAGTGAGTTTCAGTGAACTTCCGGATCTTAAAAAAAAAATACTATAAGAATATTAGGAATATTAAGTAGAATATTGGTTACAAAAGAATAAAGCAGTAATTATTACCGATATAATGTTTATTAATTTTGTGATGTATTTTTGCTTTTTCAAGGGTGGTGCATATGTGGTAAAGTTACTAGAAGAATTTGGAGTTGGTTCTTCAATTATAGCTATAGTCTTTCTGGAGGCCACAGCGGTATCCTGGTTTTACGGTAAGATTTTTACTATTAAAAACAATAAATAAAATAAATTATATATATATATATATATATATATATATATATATATATATATATATGTATGTGTGTGTGTGTAACTTTCTATGCATAAAATAAAATCATATTTTCCACAAAAATATTCAAATATTAAGCTATATTAACCTTTGAACTGTGAAAATGACAAATGCTATGGTGACACTGATTATTAGTTTTGATGTTATATATTACAGTATTATATTTGTCATCACTGAATTACAGTTATTTTTAAATATTTCTATTATTGTTAAACCATTTCGGGTAACGCTTCAGAATAGAGAACTCTTATTCACTATTAACTATGACTTTTCCCTCAATAAACGCATACTTTTTCTGCTTATTAATAGTAAGGCAGTTGGTAAGGTTAGGTATTGGGTAGGATTAGGGATGTAGAATAAGGCTACTAACAAATGGCTAAAGTTCTAGTAATATGCATGCTAATAAGCAACAATTTAAGACAACTTAAAATAAAGCGGTTAATATTTCTTAAACAAAAATGTCAGTATTTAAATTAAATGCATTTCTTTTTCTCTAGGTATTAACAGATTCAGCAATGATATTAAATCAATGTTGGGCTATACACCAGGGCTCTACTGGAAAGTGTGTTGGGTCGCCATCAGCCCAGCTTTTCTCGCTGTAAGTTTAAACAAGGATGTCCCGACAGCATGTGCAAAGTTTGAGAAACGTCGAAGTCATCTCTCACGCTCTCGAAACTCTTTAAGCACCCGCCACCTTCTTTCCGCCCCTTATTACCTTTCTAATCTCATCCGCTCACCTGTCCACACGGCCACAACTCCCAGTCTGCAAATGTCAGACCGCATGCCCTCTTATATCCTAATATTCCTCAGATACTTCTGCATGCACTATAGCTAATCTCTACAGGCCGGAGCTGCCACACACAGCTGACATTTCGACAATCATTTTTTCATAATTTTCCTGTTATTCTTTTTCCATTTAAAAAAACAAAACAAAACATGATAAACGGCTGCCTGTCTCGTGTCCTGAGACGGCGTTCGAGACCTTATTTGAAATGCTGGAGAGAAGACATTTGTCACTGTTCCTTCAAGACACAAAGGCCACCGCTCTACAATTTTTTCCGCTCTCCACAGACCACATAGGGGTGTGTAGGGTCTACAGGATAATACGGACCTTTTGAATATAAAATAATCTGATCAGAGCCTCGCTCTAAAGGCGTTTTCAAACTTATCAATCCACCTGAACTCACAGGGACTGCAGTGACCTACAGAGGATCCTAATCCGAATTCATTGTTAAAGCACTTTAAAATCAGATACGTTTTAAAAAAACTGTGTTTTATAAATGGAACTTTTTAAAGTGCCCCTATTACGGGTAATGAAAGGTTCATATTTTGAGCAAAACAGCTCTGAACAAATTTGGGTTTTGACATGAGAGAACAACAAGGGACAGACTTTTCATATTATTATGAATTATTTTAGTTTTGGGAGTCCCAAATAACAATTTGACATGCATGCAACACTCTTATTTTCTTATCATTTGTTCATCGACTCCCGAACGATTCGATCCATTTTTCCAAACCCCTTCCAGCGATTGGCCTATTTCTTTCAAAGCGGCCTTTTCGAGCTTTTGACGCTCCAGAAAGTGGCATGAATTTGCATTTTCATTCAGACAAATGTAAAAAAGACCAAAAAGTGGGCAGGCTCGTTTCTTTTAAGAGATAACAACTTCATACACGGTGCATTTTCATATTTAAAACTCTGCAGGATGTTTTCAAATGCCCTCTTCATAAAAGCATAACAGGGGCACTTTAAAGCAACTGCATTTTATAACATTATAAACTGTATAACTATAACACTATACAAACACTATAACACTGTTTAAAGAATTTTTATATGCTAATATAACCCATTTTCTTCTTCAGTACATCATTATCAGCTCACTGTTGAACCCTCAGCCCCTCTCACTATTCGACTACGAGTTCCCAGACTGGAGCATCACGGTCGGTTACATCATTGGAGCTTCCTCCTTCATATGGATCCCCATCTACATGGTGTACAAGCTTGTGTGGACCCCAGGCTCTCTTAAACAGGTGAGACATGCGTGCGAGTCATTGGTTGACTAAACTGACACTTGAAACGTCCAAACAGTTGATAAAAACACAAGTAATCCACACAACTGCAGGCCATCATAAACTGACTTGTGAAAAGCCTTGTGCTCGTAAGAAACAAGTCTATCATTAAAGGAACCCGCCCCATTTCCAAACTCCCCTGGAGTCAAACAGTTGAGTTTTACCGTTTTTTTGAATCCATTCAGCCGATCTATGGGTCTGGCGATGGCAGCTTAGCATAGATCATTGAATCTGATTAGCGTGAGGCTCCAATTTTTTTCGATATTTTAAAACTCGTCTCTTCTGGAGTTCCACAGTGTACTAAGAAGGATGTCGAATGAACAGTTGTGATTTTCTAGACTGATATGGCTAGGAACTTTGCAGGTGTAGGATGGCTTCGGCAGGTGCAAGGGTATTACGCAGTGTCTGAAAATAACCCCAAGCAATTTCAGGTGCTGCGTAATATCATTGAGCAAAGGTCCTTGATTATTACGCAGGAAGAAGAATGTAGCCTCACAGCTTTTCAGTTTCCATCGGTCTTAGCACACGGTGTAACTATAGAAGAGTTTTCAAATAAGGTCTCAAGAGAAGTTTGGTCGTTTGGTTGTTTTTGAGCGCGACGCTACCGGTCTAATCGGATTCGATGATCTGTGCTAAGCTATGCTAAAAGTGTTATCGCCAGACCCTGAGATCGGCTGAATGGATTCAAAAACGGTAAAACTCAAACGTTTAACTCGAGGGGAGCCTATTTTCAAAAGAGTGGCGTGTTCCTTTAAGATGACGTTAACTTTAAAGATTGCTTCCAGCAGTCCTTAATATTGATTTTTCCAGTGAGATAGTCATCTTCTCCAAATCAGGAGAGAAATATGCACCGTTTACAAGCAAAACAGCTCTGAATGAGCTGAAAGAGATGAGAGAACAACATTATTATGAGTTATGGACAATGGATATATTACAAATATGCAGCTATTTCTCAGTCTAGACGTTAATTGATGGACCGGAGTGGTGCTGTGGATTGTTGTGATGTTTTTTATCATTTCTCATTCGGGTGACGTAATGCAAAATTTCTCCAAATCTGTTCTAATGAGGAGGCAAACCGATTCCTTGAAAGTCCTAAAACGGGGAAAGTCGCTCACGTGTTGTTTTCGATTCAATTTCAGCGCCTTGCTGTGTGTCTGCGACCAGAGAGAACGCTGCCAGACATCCACGCAGACAGTATGGGGTTAAGTCCTGTACCATAGACCACTGAGAGAAAAACATCTGAACACAACTCACTTAAAAAGGCCCGCAAACGCTGGGTTACATGCGCCCGCAACCAACTGAGCAACTTTTGCATAGTTTTAGGGATTTGTCCAGTTGAAATATAAAGAAAAGCTATCTACTCAAAAGCGACGTACGATTAGATTAAATCAGAAAAAAGAAAGCATTCAGTGTAAACTATAATCGTTCATTAAATAACCCGTGCAATCTACAAACGGTCGATGTTTTCATTTAAAGTTTATGTATAAGATGAAGAGTTCAGTGGTATTTTTTACATCGTAAGTCGTACGTACCCTCCGATGTTTTTAAAATACATGCAAGTGAGATTACCTCATTGTGAGAGATTCAGCCAATGAGAACTTCATACACATTTCTCACTCATTTTTCAGAAATAACTGTTGTCGAGATTGAATCATTATGGTGTTTTTCTGCCTTAACTCTGACTAAATATTGTAGCTACTTTATGTTAAAACTTTGTAAAACCTGTATTGATATCGTGCCTCACCGAGAAAAGGACAAAAAGACAAAAACAAGGGTTTCTTCGGAACGAACACTACATGACTGTTTGAAGTTTTCATTCTCTAACGAAACTTGAGCCCCCGATCCTATCTACGTGTGACGTGTTCATTTTCCTTCCCGCTGTATTTTTGTTCTTCCCCCGAATAAAGAACTGAGGATGTTGCTGAACTCTGGATGTGACCAAATATTAAATTGCTATGAATGTCTTATTATGGATAGTTCAAAACGTGGTTCATATACTATGTCTGCACTGTAGGTTGTGGCAGAGAGTTTTTGCTTGTGTGTACGTCTGGAAAATTAATAAAGCTGTACCGAACATTCCTATCTATATCGATCTGTCTATCTATCGTTCTGTCCGGCCTCGTAACTACCTATTCAGATTTACAATGCCATGCGTGATTCCCACCTTCGCTGTCTTGGTGTGAACGGCCTTGCACTTTAATTAACATGTTGATTTGCATTGAGCTGCAGTATCCAGCATCTGTAAACACACAAGGGGTGAGGGAACGGCATTGTGTCAGGCATTTAAATGAGATGTTTTATTAAAGACCAGATCTTCAATCGCCACCAATCGCAGCTCTGGGAAACGCGGCTCAGTTCTGCCAGTTTCAGGTATGGGGTGAGAGAATAGAGCAAAGATAATGCTATTCCACATTCAGCCACTTCTAGCAGAGGCCGCAGAATGGATCAAAGGCTTCAGCGAAAGGCGACTGGAGTAGAGGTGGACCCCGGATTCAACTACAGAGGAGCCTAACAAAAGGGCTGCGGGCTCTGTGCTCCTCTGTTAATTACCAAAATGAAAGCCCAAGAGTTGCATGGAAAAGGCTAGCGAGTGACAAACTGTATGTGACCTGCAATAACTGTTTTTGTTTTTTTTTGCGAGGCCGTAGGAAAAACTGAGGTCATGAAATGACGATTTTAACATAAAAATGGCCAAAATAGCCAAAATAGCCAAAAAAAAATTCAAAAATTCAAAAAAAAATTTTTTTATATATTTATATATATATATATATATATATATATATATATATATATATATATATATATATATATATATATATACATGCATGTAGTATTCAACATCGGAAATCCGTGAACATTACATTTTTGAAATATTAACTTTTATTTATAAGAGCACTTCATGTAAATAATGTAACCATTTGAATTTTGATGAAATGACTGGGAAATATGAAATGCGGATTTTATTTTAAACTTATCTATAGTGGCTGGTTAGTTTTTTGGTTTTTAATCTATGCAAACAAAAATGATGCCTATCCACAGTTTTTATGTTGTAAATCTAGCAAAGTTGTAAATATTTCCATTTAAATTTTTAACAATGTACATTTATAACACTGTGTTTATAACATTGTTTATAACATTTGTGTTTTCTTCCCATAAGATCAATTAAAGTAACAGTTGACCCAAAAATTAAAATGACCCCATATTTGACCTGTGACTTACGCCATAAGTCTACTTCCAGTCAGAAGTCAGCCAAGAAGCCGCAATTCGAGTTATAATTCAAAAACTAGAAATATTTTTGGTAACAAAACCCATCGATTCGCTTCAGATGACATGTGATAACCCCCGAAGGCGTATAGGTTAGTTATATGTGGATATATCAGATTTACGGAGCCTCAAAATAAGGGCCACTATCCACCAGCATTATGAAGGTCGGAAGAGCCAGGATCAATAAAAAAAAAAAAGAAGAAAGTCATGCATACCTAAAGATGGTTTGGGGGTGAGCATGTGGCTTAATTTTCATTTACAGGTTAACTATTCCTCTAAACCCAATTTTCACAAGGGCCTTGCGAGCTAATCAGGGCATTTAGCTTTAACTGGACGGCGGTAGGACCTCCCGGAAGCGTCGAGCTGTGTTTAGATCGGGTCGCATCCCGCTCGCTTTTTCCGCGACGATGTCAGCAGCGCGCTCGTTTTCTCTCATCGCTTGCTGCCTAGCGTTTTTCCAGCCTGGAAATGCTCAGCTGGGAGAGTCTAGATTACACGATAGACCTTATGAGGTCCTGCTGAGGCAAAATCTGGGTAAGAATTGAATTTACACGCGCTCGGGCCCATCGCGACCACAAAGGGCGAACCTGCTCGCAGCGCATCACGGTTCGGCGTAGAATCAGTTCTGCATGCAAAACGTGGGCTCTCGGTTAAAATATGATCGGGATGCGGCGCATTTATTTGAATTGATTGCTCGTTTTATGTTGTCCTGCAGTTCTTCTGATAAGTGTTGTGTCCACGCTGCTTGTGGTCATGATTGGGATGGCGGTTTGTGTCTACAAACCTCTCCGGCGCAGGTGACGAGCCCTCGGGATGAACCGAACGCTACTATGGAGAAGGCTTGGTTTTGAATATTAATGAGCCGAGCCACACCATTGGACGAGAAGAACGCGACGTCGGCGCGAGCTATTTAATAGTCAGGACGCACCTCTTCGCTATTGGACAGTTGCGTAACAACGTCAGTATGACCTGATTAATATTAACGAACCTTTGTTTTGTTTTTTCTTCGAAGCTTTAATTCAATACAGTCACGATCTCCTCCTTTAAACCCGAACGCTATTTCAAACACATGCGTATTGAATTATTATTATTTATTTTTTTTACAGTTTTAGACTCCTTAAATGTTCACAGTCTGAATATATACGTATTTATTTTTTTATTTAAATGTTATTTTCATGTATTTATTGTAAGACGTTCATATGAAAGTCAGACCTCTTGAATACAGCTGCTGAAGTCAATGCCTGAATCAGTGTGAATGTGCTCGTGTTCAAAATAAATAACTGCATGCAACAATTTTGTTTAACTATACTTCTGTAGACCTAAAGTGTACTGCATTCTCACGAAGCTGGCATCCTTTCAAATACTAATATTTAAAAGTACTAATATATACAGTAGCCCTCTAATATATACAGTTCAGGGGTAAATAAGATGCAAGTAACATCTTTTTATCTTTTTTCTTGAGCGTGTAAGGTGCCATAGTACAAGAATTA
>NC_056703.1:5883722-5893722 GCF_018831695.1 Puntigrus tetrazona | reverse complement strand
TAAAAACACGTCGACAGAAGTACATTAAAGATATCAATGAAAAAAAAAAGACATTTGCGGAATAAATAGCACTGTCAGCTACAACAGGAAGGAACGGCACGAGATTCCCCCGAACAGAGCAGGGCCGGTTCCTCCGCTTTTACCACACCTGAACCTCGTTCGGCAAACAATGCCGTCCAACCGCACACATTCCCACGGACTGGTTTTCCCATCGCACGTTCCTCTAGAGAAGCATGAGGTTTGGTCGGTGCCGGCAAAGCGACCCAGTGCTGCCGCATTCATCCCTCGCGTCACTACATGCCCGCGGCCATCGAAACGGTTTTATTGTATCGTTTTACAAATCAGGCCGACTAAAAGCTTGAGGCGTATCGGCTTACATCGGACAGGCCCTTTCGGAAATATCCCGGTCTGCGTGAGTGCCTCTTACTCCGGCGAGGCACGGCGGTGTGGTTTATTGCCTTTACGGTAGAGATGCTTCAGTCGGAGCGGGCTGAAAATGGTACCGCCGTGCGTAAAACATTCGTTTCCTTCGCTTTCCTTGGCTGCGTATAAAATGGCTTTAAAGGAACCGACGACTGGTGGATATCAGTTTGACCCTGAGATATAGTATTGATATAAACCTAAAGCTAACGTTGATGCGAAACAACCTTCCTTTCCGTCAAAACCAGCGATGAAACTCGATCGGGACGTGCAAACTCTCAAAAGCACTGGATGTCCTGTAAAATACATGCATGATCGCTCATCTGAAAGAGGAAAAGAAAGTGGGAAAATGCTCTATGGATGATCACGAAAGCGGTAGAAACTTCGGGACGTTGGCTGCAAACCGAATACATGTGAATATGTCAGTGGCAACAGAGAAGTGCGTGAATCTGAAGAAAGGTATAAATAAAAAGGTTTAATGGTTATGGCAATAACAGGAACTCCCTTTTTCCTTCCTTCCCTCGTCTTACTCGATCACTTTTCTGTTAAGGAGAGTTGTAAAATCCTCTGTAATTCCTCTTCTTCCTCCTTCCTTCTCTTTTCCTCCTCCTCCTGAGCCCGGGTGGAGAGCTCCATAGCCAATCGCAGCTCAGAGTCGGGGCTGGAGGTGGAGCCTGGGCTCGAGGGCGTGGTGTCACTAAGGTCTACCAAGACTCCTTCAGACCCAGACCTGACGTATTGTGAAAGGAAGAGACGTTTTAAGAAAATGCACACGAGGGATGATCGAGAGCACCTCCTTACCAATACTTTTCTTCTGGGTTTGAGTTTGTAAAATGTTTTTAAAGACGTTTCATATGCATTACTTCGATCAAAAATACAACTGCAATATCGTAAAAAATGTATTCAACATTTTTTAAAAATATTTTTTTAAATATTGGCTTGGCCTAAACCAGGATTAGACCATAGTTCAATTAGGACTTAAGTAATTTTTATAAACATGCCATAAATAAAAAAAAAAAGCAATCTTAAGACAAAAAGGCACTGACATGGCAGGTTTCTTTCAGCTGAAACAGCTCAGATTTATATTTTAATCTAGGACTAGGCTGTCAAACTGGAATATAATATTTCAAAATCAATTTCTCTACTAGTCTAATATTCTGAATCGGTGCTCAAGAAATATTTCTTTATTATAATCAATACTGAAAACACATACATGAAATAAATCTGTTTTCAGGATTCTTTGATGAAACTAATTAAAAATGTTTTGCAGCGTTATAAATGTCTTTATTTTACACACTGATCAAATGCGCTTTTTAAAAATATGAATAAAATTACTGATAGCTTTATAAAACAAAAAAAAAAAACTGTTATGGAAACGTGAAAAGTACCCATCGCTCAAGCGATTCATCATGGATTGTGTTGGCGGTCCATCAGAATCACTCCAAGTGTCCTAAAACAAAACGGCAAGCCAGATATTAGAGACGGACATCATCAAGAAATGCCCAAAACGCTCTAACAGGAAGTCCTCTGACCTGTGAATTGAGTGCACTGGACTCGAGCAGACTCTGGTGAATGGCGTACTGGAGCAGCTCCTCGTCGTGACTGACGGGGTTGTAATGGCGTGCGTTGGCGTGCCGGTAGCCCCCTCGATGGTGATAGTGCGCCGGTGCCACGAACACAGACTGACACACCTTGAACGGAGCGGATCCTGCAGGAGCAGGAAGTGAAACACACCGCATTTGAGGTCAGGGTTTGCGACGGTTAACGGGTCTTCTGTGTGGTTTTTTTTTTATTCTGGAACAGAAGAGGAATCGATCCGTTCCCAAACCTGAAGCCTGGCCGTCGCACTTCTCTTCTGTAGGTGTGGGTGTAGAAGCCGATTGGTTGGAGTCCAAAGGTTCGTCTGTGCTGCACTTGTTGACGTTTCCGAATGTGATGCGGGCATTCAACACATGGAACAGAGGGATTTCTGAGCAAACAGAAACAGAATTAAACCCCTGATCTAATTAGCGGCATGACTTTCTGGTGAAGCCATTCACAAGATTAGTTAGCGGTTTGTTTTTATTGCCACGTCAGCATCTAAAACCATCTTCATGGAGTTGGGATAACACGACGTAAAACCAAATCAACGCAAAAAACCCATCAAATTAAATATGCATGCTAATAAGCAACTAATAGGTGTTACCAAAATCTTACTAAAGT
Source organism: Puntigrus tetrazona (assembly GCF_018831695.1). NCBI lineage: Eukaryota > Metazoa > Chordata > Actinopteri > Cypriniformes > Cyprinidae > Puntigrus > Puntigrus tetrazona. Next base: position 5,891,100 of record NC_056703.1, on the reverse strand, counting down.
CCCTGAGTGAGTGCAAAGTGCAATAAAATATGTTTAAAGAAAAGGGAGGATCATGCAGAACATGCATACATTTGGATCCTTGCCTTTAAGCAAACAGGAACCAATCGATCTTGTATATTCACAGAAGAAGTATACAAAATAAGCATCAGTCTCAAAGCTAAAATTAAGGTCTGAAACTAAAACTAACAGTCTAAAACTAAGGGAAAAACCAAATGCAAGTTTTCTGTAGTTTTCGTTAAAGAGCGCCTACTTGAAGCCCGACAGGACAGCTAGATTAGCTAATGCTAAACTTTGTTCCATATACTATTTGCAAACATTTAGTTGAATTTTAAGAGTGTACACGCAGTTTTGTTTAAGTTGTCTGATGTTTTATAAACGCTAATTTTACGCCGGACAGGGTTTCATTTCAGAACTGAGTGGTAGGGTTGTCTGTTCCTCTCACTCACCGATCTTCACAGGGAAGCCAGGAGGAAACCTGAGGTTGATGAAGTCTTTGAGTCGGGCGAAGTGAGTGCTGGTGCGAGCCATCAGGTCAATGATGGGAGTGACCTGCTCCACCAGAGACAGAGGATGCTCTTCGCTCATCCACAGGGTGCCTTTAAACCTGAGAAAGGCGGCCAAACACAAAAACTCAATCGTTTCTTCAATTGCATGCGTGTAATACATTCATTCTTTACGTTATTCGCGCATTTAAAAATGATTGTAGCGAGGTAGAGTAAGCGGTCAGCCTTACTTCTGCGTTCTGATGGTGAGCTCAATGGGCCGACCGATGTCTCTGCCCTGCAGGTCAAAGTTGGGGTTAAAGTACTCCTCTGGAGTAATAGCTGTGGGGTTTGTGGCAGTTGCATACTCCATAGTCATGTCCTGTAATTGTACACAGAAACGCTCAGTACACAATCCTTCCAGCTTTGTAAAACACAAGCCTCTCAATGCTTTAAAAAAAGGAGAAAAAAACCAAACAGATAAAATGTATAAATGTCACTGATTTGGATAACAATATTATACAGACACACATACACACACATATATATATATATATAAATAAATAATAATAAAAAAAAAAAAAAAAAAATATATATATATATATATATATATATATATATATATATATATATATATATATATATATATATATATATATATATATATATATATATATATATATATATATATACATATATCATTTTTAAATGTGGATTTTTTTTTCCTTTTTTTAAAGGGCACACAAATATATATATACACACACACACACACACACACACACACACACACACACACACACACACACACACACACACACACACGTTTTGGTTAAAAGTAATTTATAATATAGCTAAAGATCATACATGCGTTTGGATAGATCACTTGGTTTGAAATTTTGTTAACACTTTATTTCCCGCTTACAGCTGTTAGTTGCTTATTACTAGACTATTAACCATTCATTAGTGCTAATTAAGCAGGAATTAATGCCTTATTCTACATCCCTAATGCTACCCGATACCTGAACTTAACAACTAAAGTGTTACTGAAATTATGTATCCAATTCATGGACAATTAAGATACCTGTAAGTGTTACCAGTGCCCATACACTTCAGAAGAAAACTAATTCAATGCGTTTTGTGCGTTTACCCCTTGAGCGCCGATCTGTTGCTCTACCGTCCCGAGTAAAGACTCCAGAACATTCCTCTCACCTGAGGAGATCAAAAACATCATAACATCAGACATAACAGACTACAGACCCTTAACCACCGACAGAGTGCTGGAGCCCAGTCTGGAACCATTTAATGCATTTTACCGCCAGGTAAGCAAAAGAAACAATTCGCTTCAAACCGATCCCTACAACCTGAAACTGATCAATTCGACAAAACTTTACTAGAGCTGGCAGTGCACTAGTTATGCACTGTAATAACGTTAATTAGCTCAGCTCACGACTCAAGTGGGAACGCAGAGAGAGATTTGCAGTCCCGGTCGAGCACCAGCACCACTTTGGTAGAAAAGGGATGCGATATTTATAGTGTAAATCTTAAAGTGGGTCAATTACTTTTTATCCTGGCCTTCTCCTCGTCTGTGAGGTGCTCCGTCCTGGTGCGAATCACAACGTTCACGTTGTTCACTGAAAAAACCTGCCAAAAGCAGTACCATCACCCACAGGACAAAGACCGTTTTATTCTCACCGCTATAAAAAGAGAGTCACACTTTTCACTTTGGAGTTTCTGTAACAGTTTTTTTTGTCGTCCCAGTGATTCTCAATGCGACCGCAGCTCAGAAACAGCCGGCCGTTTGCTCACCTTGGCTTCAAATCCGTTTACCACTTCTGTCCTGTCCGACCTCCAACCCCAGATACCGGATTTAGACCTGAGCACAAAATACATTTTTTTAACACCACGTTTGATTCATTGTTCGCCAGAAATTGCGTTTTTTCTGTACGTTTTCAGTGAATAAAATAAAATAAGTCCATTGCTACCATTATAAAAAATGTGCGGTCAGAAAGCATTCTTTTAAAGATTTTAATACTTATTTCTAAACAAGGACGTGTGAATTTGGCAAAACTCACAAACAAATGCTGTTCTTTAAAGCAATCTTCATCAAGGAACCCTGAAATTCTTTTTTTTTTTTTTTTTTTACAGAATATTAAGTGCCACAATTTTTTTAAGCACTTATGCAAACAAATCAGAATATTAAAAGATATGGTGAATAATCTGTTAAAATTTCTTTTTAAAATATATAAAAATTGAAAACAGCTATTTTGAATTGTAATAATATTTCACAATATTACTTCTTCGCTGCATTTTTTGACACTCTGTGACAATAAGAGACTTCTTTTAAAAAACTATTTATATCTATAACCTTTGAATGGTAGCACATTTACTTCTAGACAATTAGCAGACGCCTTTATCCAGAGGCCAATGGAAGCGATCAAAGCCAACACACGACTAACGATACACGAGTTTAATTATATAATGAAAGAAATAAGAAAAACAGACAGAATAGAAAAACCTCATAGAGACCATGTTAATCTTACATAAGGGGCCATACCTTTCAAACGCAATGTTCTTTGTGTCCAGATATGTGTTGACAATGGGTGTCGTCAGCCTCTTGGCTACTTCCTGTTCGGCGGGCTGCATGGAGTCCATCGTGACGTCCTCCATCTCGCGGGAGAGATCGAAGCGCTCCGTGTCCACCACCTCGTCCTCGTGATTAACCTCCATCAGCTCAGTGCAGTTGTCTGCGAGAAGCAAGCAACCAAGTAAGCTTCACTCATCCTCAAACGCAGTGCACTAGCAAGCATGCCAACGTGAAGCTCGGCCAAAAATAACCTTCTCCTCTAAAGATATAGCTTCTTCTTCCTCTGATCCAGGTCATGTTTTCGAAGCCCAGCAGGGTGGTGTCCACCCTCAGACAGGCCCCGCTCTTCCAGATTCTGCACACGTCGCTGGGACACACGCGCGAGACCAGAGGAACTGGATCCAGAGCAAAAGCACGAGATGAGGATCATTCTACGGCCTAACGAACCCATAAGAACTTACGCGCAGAAAGGTGAGGTGGGGAGAAAAAAAAAAATACAAAAAGATCACTTACTCCAGCTCGTGAACTCCCACTTCATCTCCATGTAGAAATCAGAAGACTGAGACAAAAAGAGGGTCATTAATTACACTTTAGGCGCTTTCACATGACTCGCATCACCTCTCAACACAAGCATCAGGCGCCACTTTGGCTTCTAAATAAAACGTTTCAAAAATGGCATCAAAAGGCAAATTGTTAGGTATTGAGAAAGCATGCGCTGTAAACGGCGAATAGTGAAAGTAAAACTAAAAGGCAACCTGTTTGACCTTAGAACAGAAAACGGCGACGAGAAAAAGAATAAAACAAATAGGAACGTACCAAAATGCCTTTGGCGTTAACACAGGGAATGGGTTTTTAATGGCTGTTAAGCTAAATGACAAACGAAAGCACGCCGTATCTCCACGCAAAATTAGAAATTCTTTTAAAGACAAAAATCCAGCATTAAACTGATTGAAAGTGTCAGTGAAGATGTTTAATAATACTTAATAAATACAAAACACAAACGCAGTTCATTTAAACGCATTAAAGAATCCCGAACTAAAATGCATCGGTTCCTACAAAAATATTAAGAAAAATTAGAATGATTTCTGAAGGATCATGTGACACTGAAGACTTCTGAAAATTGTATTTTTATACGATAGTATAATGATATTTCATAACATTGCAGCCTTTACTGTACTTCTGATCAAACAAAAGCGGCTTGGGTGAACATAAGGGACTGCTCTTATACCCAGACTTATGATTTCGCCCAAATAATACACATACAGACGCACCTCTCGGATCTTGCACAGTAACTCTGGAACGCCGCCCAGCGCAGTGGAGGCTTTGAGGAAATCTCGTCTCTGGAGCACCAGCTGCACCATCTCCGGATCTCCTGTGCTGACCGCTTCCTGCAGCACTGTCCAGAGAGAAACACACACAAGTCAGCGTTAACAGGAACCATCTTCATCTAAGAATACGGGCTTGCAACGGTAAGGTAAACGTACCGGCTCCCGTTATATAGCGCACCGTAAATCACGCAGAACCGAAAAGACGAGCATTAAGCGTCTTGATCATTAGATGCATCCCGCTGCAACCCAGCAAAGCCGGACCAGGGGTATTAAACGCTTTCGAGGGCTGGGGAAAAACTACCGATAACGGTGTTCCCGGTGCAATTTACTTCAAACGGCGATAACTGCGAAACGGTCGGATGTCAAAGACGCACTAAAGCTGGCGGATGTGCAATTCGCGAGCTCTGTTCTCACCGGTCCAGTTTTTGTCGTTCTCTTTGGAGACATCTGCGCCGTGTCTGAGCAGCACTCTCACTGACTCCAGGTGTCCGAGCGAGACGGCCAGGTGCAGGGGCGTGCGGCCCCTGGGGTCCACCTCTTCGATGTTACTCTGAAACGAGCGCAGACACGTACAGCTCAAACCTCACGAGCATTGCAGTTCATAAAATGAAAATATGCCATGCAACCGTCATTAACGACGATGCCCTTCATACTGTGCATGGAGCGGACATTCAAATAAGGTCATACTAGGGTGAAAGGCACAATCCTAAAACTCAAAAAGGTAGCTATATATTTACGTATATGAAAACGTGCACCTGTTAAGTTATAAAATAAAATTATTATAAATTGTCCATCTCTATTTGACCCTCTTACTCTCGCACTCTCTGTCGTAATTAAATTCATTTTAAAAAATATATAATTACTAACACCAGAGTTTCCGATCCTTCTGTATTCTACATATTTGTATTCTTTTTATTTATTTCACTATTAACAAAAGCAAAAAAAAGCCCCTCTGACAGTATCTTGCTTGTGTTTATTTATTATAGAATTAAAAAGAAAAACTCATTTGTAAGCTGCTACAAAATGTTACGAATGTGTGTGAAATATAATTTGCAAAAAAATTAAAATAATATAATATATATATATATATATATATATATATATATATATATATATATATATATCGCATTTCGGGTTTTTTTCCTACATGCTGCAAGATGTAACTGCATTGCAATTTATGCATTTATTTATTTAGACTGCTGTTATTTTTTCCTATTTATTTCCCCCTAACCAAAGCTGCGATCTACAGCCCGTTGCAGTAAAATGAAGCTTTATTGATGTTAGGATGAGCTCACCGGCTCTCCAGCGCAATGACACGCAGCAGTGCTGTGGTTAACAAGTGGATGGCGAGCTTATCTGCAATAAGATTAACTAATACACCGATGCCAATTTCTCAGGATTATTAAATGCATGTCGAGGATGTCATGAGATCTCACAGCAGTCAAACGGCTCACATGCAACCCCACCAGTCTAAATGCATACGGATTTTCCGCAAACGCATACCGTCTGGATCTCTTTTTCCAGCTTCCTGTAGTCGTTCTCCCACACCAGCGCGTGCAGCGGAAACCTGAGGCTGAAATCCTCGACGCTGGCAGCGGTGGCGGACAACATTCTGCCTCGATCAAACTCTCCGTGTCTCCCCTCCAAAATCAAGAGCCAGCCTGCGAGCTAGCCGCCGTCATGAACCATCAAAGCCCTTCATGCGTCTAATTAACTGTTAATAAATACACAGCTACTCCGCCTATCAAACAGGTGGAATTTAGCGAAGGGGACGCCGAAAACGCAACCAACTTTTTCCAAAATAAACTTTTGAAAAACAAGGAAGTGGCAGGTTGAAACTATTTGGGCGGGGGTGCATCCAGTCATCTGACAAAGCTCTCCTTCAAACCCTGTTCAATTCTCTTGTATTTCTAAAGAATGCCCTCGATATATAATTATCGATAAAAGCCTAATTAGCGATAAATGACAAATAATAAAAATAACTGTGGAAATTTATTTTTTTTAAATGGGAGATCCCAAAGCCAGACTAAACCATTTCATAAAAAGGAGGGGAGGTCGAGCTATAAAAATATGTCTAAATTCTCTAAACAAGCAAAGGGTGGATTTTGCGCGTTCGTAAATAGGTGTTATTTTTTTATTCTAGGCACGAAACGCAAAATGTTTTCAAGTGAAACGCCAATACGTGATCGTAATAAATAATTCGCTCGCCTGTGGGTAGGCGCGACGCCTCTGTGATCTTTAGCTCATCGGGAGCGGCTGGCGATGAATCTTCTACGCATGCGCGCGAACCAATGCAGCATGTTATAAAGATCGCGTCCCACATGCCATTAATTTCATTTCCGACTGTCTGGTGATAATAATGTTTAGAACACTGTTCCAAGCACGATTAGGATTAAAGATTAAAGAAATGCGCGTTTAATACGACGCGTCGCGATATAAACTTATCACGGCACGTGAGCAGATGGATAAATCGATCAAGCGGCTAACGCGTTGCAGTGACGCGTCTATCCACACCGTGTCAGGCAGCGCTAGAAAGCTGATTTAGCGTCGCTGTGAACTCAAACGTGTGGTCTGGGAGGGCAGATGGCACTCTTCTGCGATCTGATGGGCTGCGGGCGAGCGTTTCCGTAGTGTAGCTTTTAATGCATCATGACAGAGGCTCCGCTGCCGACTCGCCTGTCCTAATTTCAAGCTAGACGAGACGTACATTATTTCACGCAGGGCAGGCAGCGCTGGCGCACGCACACTCCTCCGTATGCGCGTCCTCTTCTGGAATGAGATCCGCTTTCGGTGATAAAACGCTTCTAAACGGATTCGCTCGTCATGTCGAAGCGGTGCGCGCTTTAAATTTGTCCGTGGACGAAACGATACATGGTGATACCGACGCTCCCGGAGACAAGGATGTCGAAACGGCTGCGAAATAGCGAAGTTTGTGCGGACTGCAGCAGTTCGGGTGAGTATGTTCCGGATACAAGATCGCTTTC